>NC_134692.1:111736591-112036591 GCF_050947455.1 Rhinoderma darwinii | reverse complement strand
GTCAATGGGTCCGTGTGCTATGAGTGATTTCCACGCACAGCACACGGACGAGTTTTACACTTGTCTGAATGAGCCCTTAGTGTCCAGTGGGCTTCCTGGAGCTGAGTCCTCGACTAAGGTGGGGGCATAGTTGAAAGAAGGCGACTGCTGATGGGGTATGTGCCTAGGGTGCTGTGTGCTAGAGGGGACGTCAACAAGCCGTTCTTCCTTGGCCAAGATATTTAGATACGGGTCTGGGGCAGCAAACTGCATCTTTAGCATGGGTGAAGAAAAGCCTAGCTACAATGCTCACCAGTGTTCAATACAAACAGGTCCAAGCACTAATTTCCCTTTTAATAGCTATTCTGAAAAGAAGTTACTCCTGTGGATGTTGCCTGCTGGTGCCATGCTTGTAACTTCAAGTCCTACAATATTGGTACCCACTGGTAGCCCACAGTCTTACTAACTATGGTCTGTAGTGTTTATGACCTTGTTTAGTCTTGTTCTTCAAAAAGTGTGCACATTCAGACAGACAAATGTTGAAATTTATTATAGCTCTGAACTGAAACCATACAGACATAAAATTGTGATTTATAATATGCATAATATATACTGTAAAAATAAAAAATTCAAATTCAAATTAAAAATTAAAGTGATCCTCAGTTTAAAAAAAAAAAATTTGAAGAGAGCTGCCAAAAGTTTTTAGCAGTGGGGGTCTATGAGAAGGAACCCACATGCTTACTGAAGTGGAGGAGCACCAAAAGAGATTTCGGAGCTGAAGAGGCAAGCCGTTTTAAGCAGAACAAAATCGGTAACTTGTTCAGAAAATGGACAGTTAGGCCGCATTCAGATGGCCATAATGCAGCCACATTTTAGCGGGACCCGGATCTCCTATGGTTCGAGTGAATAGTAGTTAGAATTCTATGGTTGCCTCTTTTTCGGTTCACGTGAACAGCGGAGGGCATGGGTCCTTCGGCTGAAATATTGATGCTAAGATTCAGCCATCTGAATGCAGACTATCTTGCAGTGATGCTTTGCTATTGACAACCCCTAATAAAATGCTTTCTTTTTAAGCATCTTGAAGTAATAAAGGGAAGTCTACCTGATCAATCAACCAGGGCTGTTTCAAGCGATAAATCAATGGACACTCAGGCTTTTCAAACGTTTCTGCGTAATGCTGTGCTGAATGAAAGAGTTGACCTTTTGAAATTGTTGTACCCTGGATATATTAGCAGTGGGACTCAGTGATCAGATATATTTTGGGGTATTATGTTGTAAAAAAGAACTTGTCCAAGTATAGCAATCCCATCAGCTGACATTTTATGCATTGTGAGAAATTCTGTCATATAATGTAAGCTGAATCCTTCCTTCTAGTGCAACATTTCCAGTAATAAGCCTGCACGGAAATCCCTGTCTCTTTAAATAGAAGTTGGTGGGGCAATTGGAGATCCGCTCTTATCTTCGGAGGAAGCCACTTCTGGCTATGCATTTTCCTTTCAGCAGCTGAATAAACGCCCATGTAACGCATAGATGGGCCGGAGCGGGAGACCCCCTCTATGATGTCCATATGCCTTAATGTTGAGTCTTTTTAATTCATTTGCATCATTTATTTCCAGGCTGCTGCAACAAGTCAGTAGGGTGAACAATAGATGAAAAGTTGCCACTCATTTTCTGTTGGTGTTTTTCCACCTTCGATATGTTTCATGTGAAAAAGTGACAGGTTTTCTTTAAGCCAGGTTCACACACACAGTTTTGATACAGATTTGGTGCAATTTTTGGATCAGATTTTAGAGTCAAACACAGGAGTGGACACGAAGGAAAGGAGAGGTATTAGTCTTTTCTTTATACATTTCCTTCCTTTTGGATCCACTTCTGGCTTTCACTCTAAAAATGGAGCTTAAGGCTATGTTCACACGGAGTATTTTGGGGGAGGAATATCTGCCTCAAAATTCCGTTTGGAACTTTGAGGCAGATATTCCTCTCCCTGCACGCCGATTTTCGCGGCAATTATAGCGCCGTTTTTCGCCCGCGGCCATTGAGCGCCGCGGGCATAAAACAGCGAGATATACGCTTTCTCCTGCCTCCCATTGAAGTCAATGGGAGGTCCGAGGCGGAAGCGCCCGAAGATAGGGCATGTCGCTTCTTTTTCCCGCGAGGCAGTTTTACTGCTCGCGGGAAAACGATGCCGACGCCTCCCATTGAAATCAATGGGAGGCGTTCTCGGGCCGTTTCTGCCGAGTTTTGCGACGCGGTTTCCGCGTCAAAAAACTTGGCAAAATACCCCGTGTGAACATAGCCTTAAAACGGCATCAAAACTTTGTTATTCTGGCCTTACGGTGGCTCCAAACCAAAGCTTCACTATACACGAGAAAGTTAAATGACCCATCGCATTGCCTGTCATTTAAAAGGTTTCATCCAAGTATTTGTTTGTTTAGCTCAGGATGTTTTTGAAAATGTTACAGATTTCTGTATAAAAGACTCTGTTTCCTCTCGTATTAATTAGTCTTTGTACTCTTTGCATTGTAAATCTTCCCTCCCACATAAGAAATTTGGGTATAGAGCATACTTTACATTATAAGGCGCTTTCCGTAGACATTTTGTTAATTCTTTGTCACATTTGCACAGTATTTTCTTGCACAAATCCCTTGTGTAATCTGAAAAACAAAACATTTATTCAGTACAGTAGAAATAAACGCGTTGAAGCTGCGGTTTCCTAAAATAAATCATTGTCATGTATTTTCCAAAATTCCTCTTCTTCTTGCAGCATGGCCGTATGTGAGCAGCACAAATAGATTATATTGTAGTAAGCAACTTAGAATTGTGTAGCCATGCTGTTAAAGAGGTATTCCGCTTCCAGGAAATAAATGTAATTCTTTGTATAATTTAAAGTTATTAAAGATTTTTTTTATATGCTATGGGAAGGTTTATGAGATTTCCATCATTTTTTGCAAATTGGCATGTTTTGGCGCGCACCTGTGAGTTTTTTTCAACTTTACACCATTTTCGTCCCTTTTTCAAAAATGAGTAGGGCTAAGCACGAGGAGCGGGGCAACCCGTGGCCTGACAAATTTACTATAATTTCATAGCTGCCATAAATTTCAGTATGTGGTGCATAGATATGCCTTTATGTATCAATTCCAAGTGTTTTCAATATCTCTACTTGCTGTCATTCACTGTTTCCTTCCAGTGGATTAAAATCTGTCCTAATCATGTGATGGACACACAGGTGAAGAACTGCTTACAGATACTCTGGGGCAGATTTATTAAGGGCTTATTCAGACGAACGTAAAATACGCGCGTGCAACGCGCGTGATTTTCACGTGCGTTGCCCGTAGCTATATTAGACAATGGGGCCGTGCAGACATGGCAGCGTTTTTTGCGCAGCGTTGCTCCGTTGCAAAAAACTCACGACATGTCCGTTGATTCAGCGTTTTCAACGCATCACGCACCCATTGAAGTCAAGGGGTGCGTGAAAACCACGCATGTCGCACGGAAGCACTTCCGTGCGAACTGCGTGTTTGCGCAACAGCTGTCAAAAGGATGAATGTAAACAGAAAAGCACCACGTGCTTTTCTGTTTCCGAACATCCAAACGGAGTGTCTTTGCGATTAGCGAACCCCGACAACCGAAGCTAACTTCACCGGGTTCGGCCAAACTCGTTTTGGCCGAAACCGGCAAAAAAATTTCCGGTCCGCGACGTCGGGAGACATTCACTGTGCATGGTGCTGAAAGAGTTAAACTGTTTCAGCACCATGGACAGTGACTACCGATCCCAAAATACATGAACCTGTAAAAAAAAACGAAGTTCTAACTTACCGATTACTCCTGTCTCCTTCCTGCAGTCCGACCTCCCGGGATGACACTTCAGTTCAAGTGACAGCTCCAGCCAATCATAGGCCAAGCACAGGCTGCAGCCAATCACAGGCTGCAGCGGTCACTTGGACTGCCGCGTCATCCAGGGAGGTGGGGCTCGATGTCAAGAGAGGCGCGTCACCAAGGACGCGTCACCAAGGCAATGGCCGGGAAGTTCTCGGTAAGTAGGAACTTTATCTTTTTTTTAACAGGTTTTTCGCTGTTGTGTTCGGCATTCACTGTCGAGGGTGCTGAAAGATTTAGCTCTTTCAGCACCTTGGACAGTGACGGGCGTCGACAAGCCTCATCTCTATGATGCCGGCTGCGCGAAAATCACGCAGCCGCGCATCAGACACGGATGACACACGCAGCTGTCAAATAGTGTTTGCGCGCGCAAAACGCTGCGTTGTTTGCGCGCGCAAAAACGCAACGCTCGTGTGAATCCGGCCTAAGAGTGGCTTTTCATACACCAGTCTTAATAATTCGCTCTGGCCATCTCTGCGCCTGAAAGGGAAATCTACGCCAGCTACGAGCTAGCGTGGATTTCTGCTATAATTTACGCCAATAACTGTTCTTAATAAATTTGTGCTATGGGCTACACACATACTTTTTGTATTAAGGGTGAAAACACGGCGTGGCAGCTGCAGGTAACAAAAACCACGCCCACATGCAGCGGTGAATGGGCGCACGTTTTTGCCCGAAATACCAGTTCTTCATTCACCTACAGTTGCCATGCTGTGTGTTCTCTTATTCAGACTAACATGAGAAAACTGCAGTTTTTCACGTCCGAGTTGCCCCCTTGCGGGTCCCATTTTCACGGATCCCCATAGACTTGAGTAAGTAGCTATTACTTGAAGGGTATGTGCACACACAAAATCAAAAACGTCTGAAAATACAGAACCGTTTTCAAGGGAAAACATCTCCTGATTTTTAGAAGTTTTTTTAAGGCACTCGCGATTTTCGTTGCGTTTTTTACGGCTGTTTTTGGAGCTGTTTTTCTATAGAGTCAATGAAAAACGGCTCCAAAAACATCCCAAGAAGTGACATGTACTTATTTTTCGTAAAGAAACGCCCGTCAGAACAGAACGCCGTATTTCCCATTGAAATCAATGGGCAGATGTTTGGAGGCACTCTGCTTCTGCTTTTTCAGGCATTTTTCCAGGCGAAAACGTGAACATACCCTAAAACTTGCTCAGAAATCCCCTCATGTAGTGACTCATAGAAATCACTAGTGACTCGCTTGACTGGAGCAATTTTGAAGAGATTCTCAAACTACTCAAATAATTCCGATTGCCAGCGATTTTGGAGGTTTTTTTTGTAGTGAGCAATAAAAAGTCTAGGTGTAGGCTAGGCAAGGGCTCTAATCATACTGCACCTGAATGTCATATGACCAGTACAGATTTATCCTATTATATGACAGCAAATAGAGATTTTAAAAACCTTGAGGAATTGATGCAGAAGGTATATTGGAAAATTGTATAACTTTTCATTATACAAAAAATAAAATGTATTTGATGAAACCAGAATTCCCCTTTAAATGGTAACTAAACTTTTTGACATTTCATAGTGACATGTTAGAAATTCTGATCGGTGGGGGTACGTGTACTGAGACCCCTACCGATCACTAAAATGAATCAGAAGCGCTCAGGTGAGCGCTCTGCTGCTTCGTTTCTGATCGGCTTTCCTCGGTGTCTACGGGCTTATAGACTTTGTATTGAGACCATACACCACTCAGAGGAAAGCCGATCAGAAGGGAAGCAGCACAGCGATCCCGCAAGCACTTCTGCCGTTCCGTTTTAGAGTTTCAGTGCTCGGACCCCCACCAATCAAAAATTATAACATGTCAAAAGTTTTTGGAAAGTTTAGTTACACTTTAACTAGGATAATACTCATTGTTTGGCCCTTTCACATGGCAGTATTTTGGTCAGTACTTTGTATCAATATTGGCATGTAGGGGTTAAATGGCTTAGAAACATTGACACACAATAGATATGTTGTATATTCTATTTATATTTTACCAAATGATAATAATATGAATGGATGAAAACGTAGAATATAGGGATATCCGCGTAGAACCACATTTCTGGAAAACTACATGTTTCTCATCAAAATGAACTGTAATTACTACAAAGTGGTTTCCTTTGCTGTTTACTGAGACGCCTCTCACAACTAACCGTACGGAAGTGCTTTCTATAAACAGTCCAGAAACCCATGTGTTTGGAGATGCAAGTGGAGATAAAATTACTGGGAGCGTAATGACTAATTTATGAGCTCTAAAGCCTACATTGCCGGTGTTCTCTTCAGCAGCGCCGCACTGAACCTAAGGACTTTAAAGTGTAGCTAAACGTTTGACAAACTTCTGACATGTCATAGTGACATGTCAGAAGTTTGGATTGGTGGGGGTCCGAGCACTGAGACCCCCACCAATCGCTAGAACGAAGCAGCTGAAGTGCTCGTGTGAGCGCTCAGCCGCTTTGTGTCTGTTCGGCTGTTTCCGGAAATAAATGTATCGGTGTACAGACTCAATAGAAAGTCTATGAGCCTGTACTCTGATACATCGGCTTTCCGGAAACAGCCGAACAGACACAAAGCGGCTGAGCGCTCACACAAGCACTTCAGCTGCTTCTTTATAGCGATTGGTGGGGATCTCAGGGCTCAGACCCCCACCAATCCAAACTTCTGACATGTCACTATGACATGTCAGAAGTTTGTCAAACGTTTAGCTACACTTTAAGGCCACATGCACACAATGCGTAGTAATCCGCAGCGTAATACAGTACCAGCTCAGTAAATGAGATTGCAAATAATCTCATCTACACGTTGCAGAACTTAAACTGACCAGCTGTAATGACGGGGTAGGGAGAGAGACAGGTGAGCCCTAATCTACCCGCCACTCAGTCCCTGCCTACTTGCAACGACCCGTCCTAGGCGACGGGGTACAACTGGGCGACGGTCCCTACACTCAATAAGTGCACGACAGACAAACAGACAAGGGTACAAAGAAGCCAGGGAAATGGGGCAGTTGCCCACGGCAACACCATGAGCAACAAGAGAAGTGAACGAGCCGAGTCAAAACCAAGAGTGAGCGAGGTACAAAACGCTGAGCAGGAGAGTAGTCAGTAAGCCAAGGTCAAAACAAGCAGAGGATCAGTAGTTCAAGCAGCTGCAGCAAAGCCAGGAAACCAGCAGAGCAGAATCACAAGCAAAGGAGGAACAGGAAAGGCAGGTATAAATAGACAGAGGGCGGGAGCTAGCTCCGTCTGGCCAGGCTGTGATAGGCTCTCCCAATCCTAAGCCTGCCATGCTGAGTGTTGGAAGATGGAGTCAGTCTCACAGACATAGGAGCAGGTGCAGACTGATTACCTACGGGCGTTGACACAGAAGCTGTGTCTGGCAGATCCTTTACACCAGCGGTGCAGATTTTAAATTCCGCAGCATGTCAATTTATCTTGCGCTTCCATCTCAGAATTGTATCTGACAAGTTTATTTAAAAAAAACGCTATAAAACCCGCAGCATAAAATCCACACCTGTTTTCAAATCAAAATGTAAAATCCGGACCTGAAAACAAATTAAAAAAATTGCAACATTAAGTGCAGAATTACCGGCGATTATCTGCGGATTTTACACTTAAAATTCTGCAACGTGTGCATGTGGCCGAAACAGGTTTAGTACAGAAACATGGAACAGTATTACGTTCATCTGAAAGCGGGCTTAAAGATTTCCTTTTGAGATTAAAGCCGGCCCGGTGATCAATTGATCACTGTGGGTCTGTCTTCATTCCCCCTGCAGCGCCCGGAGACAACTTATTTACGGTACGCCCACACATAGTGCAAACACTGTGGAATTTCTGTCTGGAAATTCCGCAGCGTATTACAGTGACTGATGCTACGGAATTTTTTTTACAAAGAAGACATGCGGAAATTGACCTGCAGTGCAGATACTCATGCTGCAGCATATTCATTTCTCTTGCGAATCTCCGCAGTGTTTACGCTACGTGTGGACTTATCCATAATGAAAACCTCCAGGTGGCCTGTCTCTCCTGCCAGTGGCACTTTCTACCACCTTCCAAAAAAAGAAGAAAAACATAGTTTCTGCTCCATCATTGAGGGAAGTCTGTTGGCATCTTCCTCTGCAAAGTACTTGAGCGGAAATCTTGGTGGCACTCACTGCAGTATAACAGGTGGCTACGCTGCATTAAAGATCCTACAAAGGAATTTTGTGCCAACTCATTTGGGTGAAGTAGCTCAATCTCAAAAACTCTCCAATAGACTCCATTTACAGCAGCCTAGTCTGTTTATGGGCAAACATGCCTAGGCTGTCATAATACGATATGCTGATGGCCTGATAGGCAGGGCTGTATTTGTCACTAGGCACCCGAAGCGGGTGCCTAGGGCAGTAGAATTTAGGGGGCAGCACAGCACTATAATCAGTACATGTTTTTTTTTTTTAATCATTGTCTTTGCTCATTGTGTGTATATCTGTATGTAGTGAGTATAGATATGTTTATGCCATCAGTGAATGTGTGCACATGTAGTGTGTGTGTATTTGTATGTAGTGCGTGTATATCTGTGGAAACCTGTATATAATGAATGTGAATACCTGTGTGTGTGCATGTACAGTGTGTGCGTATGTCGTGAGGGTGCATGTCTGTGTGTTCATGTATGTAGTGAGTGTATATGTATGTAGTGCCTTTATATTTTTATACTGTTTACTCACTTAAAAAAAAAAAGTGGCTTGAAGGCTATGCCACCTTTCTCAAAAAAACGGCATAGGTTAGGCTGGCAAATGTGGCAGGTGACTAAATAGGCCATAATTAGTCTCCGTACCTAGGGCAGCATGAGATGTATATTTAATATGACCCTGCTGATAGGAAAGATTCAGGAAAGGTCATTCTCCAGGGCTTCCGTGCCCTATTATTGAATTGCTTGTAAAGGAAATAATTTAATTAATTGGTATATATTAAGGAATTGTGGTTTCTTTTCACCCTGTTAACTGCACACAGACATCTTATATTAAAATACCAAAAGTAATGCATATTAAAATTTTTAATGCTGAATATCTCGAGGTCTCGTGACTCTATCCAGCAGCTTAAAACATGCCTGTTCCCCACAAATCTAGCATTATGACTGGTTGTTAAATGTTCTTACCACATTTTATAGAGCGATTGGCACATGTCCAGTTATATTTATAGGTCTTAGGATGGCAACCGTATTGCTCTGCGAACCCATAGCAACAATCGTGCTTATAGCAGCACCTATAAAAAGAGATAATACTATTCAGATACAAAAAACTCTATGGATGTCACACTAGCAAATTATACACAGGGTTATAGAACAAATTTTAAAGAATCACATCTCAGCTGATTTCTTATTCTGTAAGCAGTGGCATAAATAGAAGAGACAATAATCAACTAGGACTGGGCCCCATAGAAGCCGCATGCTCTGTGTCTGTTAGGAAAATACCTGTTCACTTAAGGTCACCATGACAACTTTTCTAGCTTCTGGGCGGTTCTTCTTTTACCTTGAATCTGTCTCTCTTCTCTGTCTTTCCACCAATGTTTTTTGTACCTGTCTCTTACCACCTGTCTTTGCTTCTGAATTTACCTATCTCCTGGTTTCTGATCAAGCTCCTGACTGCTCCTGGCACTTCTGTTTTCTGCACCTCACGTATACTGACCACGACTTGTCTCTTGTTAACCCCATGCTTACTAATTCTGATTATCCGCTCCCGGCTGGTTTTGACCGTGGCTTGTCTGATTACCTCTACTCAATTTGTGGACTTTCAGTTAATCTATTGGCTGTCTGGTTTCCAGCTCAGGTTTGCCTGCACTGCACCTCTTAACCAAAACTACACTCTGTTAACCAGTTCAGGACCGGGCTATTTTGCGCCTTCAGGACCAGACACCGTTTAGCCATTTTTAGCACGTTAGTTAAATGGCTATAACTTTTTTATTTGTTGGGCTAACGACGTAATTTTTGCGACGTTTTTTCCGTAGACTGCAGGTTTCTTTTTTTAGTATTTTTATACACACCTTTTTTGCCATTTTAGAATTTTTTTCATAAAGTTTGAAAATAATAGTAAAAAAAATAAGCTTTTTTACGTTTCAGCTATTTTTTTTTTAAAATAACATAGTTTTACCCTAAAATAGACATTTTATTTGTGATCGTCATTGTCTACCATAAATGTAAATATATTACATGTCTATATTAGGGTAATTGGGTCAGCGCTAGCGTTACAAAAATTATTGGCGGGGGGAACGGTTTTTTTTTGGGGTGGGTATTTTATGTCTATTTATTATTTTATTTTTTTGCACTTTACTTTACTATTTTTTTATTACCTTGGTCTATCCCTCAAAGGTCAAAAAAGACCTCTGGGGAACCTTATATATATTTTTTCTTTCTTTTACACCATCATTTCCACTGTAACTGGAGCTGCACAGCAGCCCCAGTTACAGGGGAAATCAGCCCTCTCATAGTGACGATTGTCACTAATAGGGCTGTGCTGGGTCTTGTAAGACCCAGCAGCAGTCTCTCAGTAACGGCACCCGGCGATCATGTGACCAGTCACATGATCACCGGGAGAAATAGAGACAGCGCCGCTGCTGCTGTCTCTATTCCT
Source organism: Rhinoderma darwinii (assembly GCF_050947455.1). NCBI lineage: Eukaryota > Metazoa > Chordata > Amphibia > Anura > Rhinodermatidae > Rhinoderma > Rhinoderma darwinii. The sequence goes on along the minus strand of NC_134692.1, from coordinate 112,026,141 downwards.
ATACACAGCGCGCATTGAGCGCTGTGTAAAAGACATCAGAGAAGACAGAAGCAGCGAAAGCTGCTTCTATCCTCTCCTCAGGGTCCCCGGCAGTCACTGACAGCCGGAGACCCGACATTCAGCTGCCCGATCGCGCGGGCAGCAAGTTAAAACCCGAGCCGTAAAAAGTCTATGGCTCGGGTTTTAAGGACCCTGACCGCTGGCCGTAAAAATACAGCCAGCGGTCGGGAACCAGTTAAGACAATCTGGGTTCTAAGCAGCAAAGTCTATCCCACCTTGCGGTCGACTCTCGCAAACACCTTAGAGTCGCCTTAGATACTGTCAATCAGAGTGGTTACAGATTTGAGGTTGCGGGTTTACGTGCACGCTCTCTCCTGGCAGACTCCAGCAGCCTTGAGGTATCGCTCCACTTGCATTTCCATAACAGTGTCTATATGTATGGGAAGTTTTCCATCTCCCTTGTGGCAGAACTTGCCCAAGAACTTTTTAACAATTAGGACTACATTTAGTACTCTGCTGTTTCTTCCAGTCAACCAATAATATAGATTTTTGACTAGCAAAATTATTGGTCTGCAGCGTGAAAATCCATTTTCACCCCATTAGTCCTGTAAAGCCTTTGCCTTATTTTTGTCAGTAAGGGTATGTGCACACGGTAGCAGGCTTTTACGTCTGAAAAGACAGACTGTTTTCAGGAGAAAACAGCTGCCTCGTTTCAGACGTAAATGCTCCTCCTCGCATTTTGCGAGGCTTCTCTGACAGCCGTAAATTTTGAGCTGTGCTTCATTGAGTTCAATGAAGAACGGCTCAAATTACGTCTGAAAGAAGTGTTCTGCACTTCTTTTGACGAGGCAGTATTTTTACTCGTCGTCGTTTGACTGCTGTCAAACGACGACGCGTAAATGACAGGTTGTCTGCACAGTACGTCGGCAAACCCATTCAAATGAATGGGCAGATGTTTGCCGACGTATTGTAGCCTTATTTTCAGACGTAAAACGAGGCATAATACACCTCGTTTACGTCTGAAAATAGGTCGTGTGAACCCAGCCTAAAGTTTTGTCAGTGGTGACTACTTTCAATCAGAGGGAAAGCAAAATCATTCCTTCATTGTAAGGACCCAAAAACATCAGCCCAGATCTCTGCTTCCCGGACCCCTGTGTGTATATGACTAAGGTCATGTTCCCATAGCCAAAAAATAACCACAATTTAGGGTCCACCTTACTATTTAGACTCCCACAACACTATCGAACTGAACTTAAGTTCTGCAGAACCGTAAGGGGTTCAGGTGTTGCAGCCATAATATGGACCCTAAAAACTAATCTTAGGGGGAGTGGGATATTGGGCTTTTCTCCAGTCTAAAATGGATCTTATAGCAGCAGGAAAATGTATAGCAAAGAAAACATACAACAGACTGTTTTATAATATACGTAAGAAAAGTGAATTTTTCTTGCATGGTCCTACTAGAGATCATGTAGTCTAGTCAGTGAACTTCTTTGTGTGCTCAGCCATAGCTAGGAGCTATAACAATTCAACGTACTAATATTGGTTGTGGAAAGTCTTATAACCCATAGCTATAGTTCAGCACACAAACTAGTATATGTTTGCTGACAGCATTTGGAGTCACGTCAATAAGTGCTGACATACAGTATTGACTGATTGTACAACAGCCAAACCAATCTTGTAAAGTGTTTATTACAATGACTAACTTATCAGTAAACTAATGTATGTAGCTGAGTCTAGGGGTCAGGAGTGGGATATGATACATCTCAATTTGTTATCAGGCATTTTTCCTTCTTATAGACTGTAAATTAGAACTATTTAATGACATGGGGAGAAGAGGTGGCAGTAAAACCCGGGCCCTGGAGCCTGAGTAAACCCATTTTCATTAAAAGTGTGATGTTTGGATACAGACCTACTCTTCTTTTGGTGTTCAGTTATAACCCAACTGAAGATGGCCATACACTTTAGATAACTAGCAGCCAAAGGCTTGTATGGCAGAAAACTATTGTAACGTCCGCGGCCGCAGACCGCAGACTCCTCTCATCCTGCCGACGCCTTCCTTCCCGGAAAAGCCAGCACATGCGGCCGTTCTGGCCTGCAGTGACCACTAGGGTGCGCGTGCGAGCTCAGTCCCGGCCTTAAAGGACCAGCGCACACACATGTTTAGAATTGTCTAATTACCCTGGACTATAAGAAGGGCCATGCCCCTTCACTCATTGCCTGAGCATTGGTGTGTTTCCAGTGTCAGTCTAGCAAATGGTCCCTTAGTGGTTTCCTGTTCCCAGTGTTCACGTTCCTGCTACCTGTATCCTGTGCTACCTTGTTCCTGTGCCTTAAAAGAGTTGGAGTCGTGTTGTGTTACACCACGCCCGGTGTCTGCTGCCAAGGTCCCATCTGAGCCTAGCCACCGCTACTGTCTGTACTACCACAGGTACCCTTGCTCGGACTATAGACTTTACTTGGTACACTGTTTGGCCAGCAGCTATCCCACTACGGCGGTGCGGCCCAGTGGGTCCACATACCCACAGATCGTGACAGCTATTACCATGATTCCCTCATATTGCCGTTGAGAGAGGGGGCTAAATGGCTGCTAGACACATCTATCACTGCTTATCTCCTGGGTGAACAAAATGTAAAATAAGGAAGATGACATTTAAAGGGAATGTTTTGTCAGAAAATTACATAATATATAAATCAGGTTTTTATTATACACATTTATTTACACATATTTAATTTTTATTATACACAATTTTAAAAAGTGTAATGGTGTTTTTTTTTATATTTCTATGTGACTATCCACATATATTCCAGTTTTCACACTGGCCACTGGAGCAGTCATAAAAAGCAGGGTTTTTTTCTGTTCTCACTTGTCAGCTTTGCTGCATACCCAGGCGAAGGAGGAGGAGAATCATCTCACTATCATTAGAGGGAGGGCAAGTTAATGATGGCTCTACTGTATTACTGGAAGACTAGATAAGGTAGGATAGTAAAGGCCCTTTAACATGGTCCAATTATCGGGCAAACGAGCGTTCACAGAATGCTCGTTCCCAATAATTGCCCTGTGTAAACAGGCAACGATCAGCCGATGAACGAGCAAACGTTTCAAATGTCTTAATTATTATCGCTGTCGGCAGCACATCTCCCAGATGCGCTGCCAACATGATAAAAATGTATTGGGACGAGCGATCATAGTAACGAGTGCTCGTCCCCATACTCCTTGTGAAAGAGGCAAACTAGCATCGACCAACAAGCTGTCTCATTGATCGGCGCTCGTTTACACATCCCACGTCGGGCCGTGTAAAAGTACCTTAACATTATACACAGAGATAAGTCTATATATGCGTCTCCCCTGGTCTCTGTGGAAGGGGCTCTACTCCATCATGTCCTGGAGGCTGTAAAATTCTCTGTCAGTTGACTCTCATTCACTTCAGCTGCCATAAAGTGCACAACCCCTGCTGTATTGAAAACACAGGAAGGAAGTTTAGGCATTTCCAATATGGCCGCCCCAGGGAAGGTTTTACGAATAAAAAAGAATTAGCTGCAACATTTAAAAAAAAGACCAAACATTATTTATCTTCTATTTACTTAAGTCTGATTAAAGAACATAAAATTAAAGGGGTTATCCAGGTTTTTAAAATTGATGGTCTATCGTTAGGATAGGCCATTAATATTAGATCGGTGGGGGTCCGACCCTCGGCACCCCTGACGATTGTGTGTTTGAAGTGGCCGCAGCGCTCGTGCAAGTGCCGCAGCCTTTTCATTGTTAACATGGATTTCCATTATACTTTTTCTAAGGATAGGCCATCAATTTTAAAAACTATAAAATATACAGTATAAAACATTCCATTTAATGGCCAAAACCGCCCACTGTAAAAATACATCTTACCCTTGTAGACAGGCTAAAAGAAAAAAGTAAATAGCATCAACATATCTTGTAATTAAATACCAGTCTGTCTTGTCTTTTGGTTTTCCGTGTCCCCCTATTCCACAGTAACATCCGTAGCCAATATAGAACATTGAAGACCTGCCAGTTCCACAATGAATGGTTCCTGCTAACTCCAAGATTCCTCTTTTCTGTATCCGTGAACCTCCCCCATTCAAACCTGCAATGTAGACACAAGGATTTACTTGTACATTGTTATTATGTGTGTCTGCAATCAATGAGGAAATATAAGCACTAAAGTAAGAATTACCAGTACTTCTGTTTACCAGTGCCATCCAAACACAAAAAACAATTTTTCCACATTTTCAGTGCAGGGCATCACTGTTTTGCGGAGGCATGGAATACAGAGGGATAGCTAGGTTCTCCAGCACCTGGGACAAAGATTCTGTTTGGCGCCCCCCCAACCTCTTTCCCGACATCTCCTTCCCCCTCGCCATGTTTGTTTTCTCTACCAATCAATGAGATGTCATTTTTTTCCAAATTTTTTTTATGTAACTCGAGCATAAAACCATTTGTACATTTTACAAGCAATATAGTTCTATATACAACACCAGAACCAAGCTCATACATATATATGGCACCAGAACCATGCTCAGTACAAATATACAGCACTAGAACCAAGCTCGTTACAAATATACAGCACCAGAACAAAGCTCAGTACATATATACAGTACCAGAGCCAAGCTCAGTACAAAAATACAACACAAGCACAAATACAGCCCAATTTAGTGCAACCCCTGCCGTATAGGTTTGCACTAAACTGTATACAGCTCCCAGCATGGCCCATACAATGGTAAGGATATGATATGCTGGGAGATAATGGATCACAAAAAAAATCATACCACCCATCATCTCGCTGCAGATTATACAGTGACTGCAGTGCTGATTAGAGGCAGAATAAACATTTATGTTAAGTGACCCACAGGTGATGTCAGATTGTAGTTGTTCTTTTTCTCTTTTCTTCTCCATCTGGTCCAGAACTCTATGATGACTTCTCCCGGCCACAGCCCATTTCTGCAGTTTGCAACTCAGATGTCTTCAGCTTCTCACTTTTCAAACATTTCTGCACCTATAAACAAAGATAAAGTTCTCATGGTGCCAGACACTGTGCCCCTAAATATAATATTGTCATACACTGCACCTCTAATAATAATAGCACCATACACTGTGTCCCGAACACACTGTAGATAGTGCCCCCCATAGAGCCCCTGTAGATAGTGCCCCACATACAGCCCCCTGTATATAGTACCCTACATATAGCCCCCTCTGAAAATAGTGCCCCACATGTAGCCCCTCCTGTAGATAGTGCCCCACATATAGCCAACCTGTAGATAGTGCTCCACATATAGCTCACCCTTGTATATAGTGTCCAACATATAGCCCACCCCTGTAGATAGTGCCCTACATATATCTTCCCCTATAAATAGTGCTCCCCATATAGCCTACCCCTGTATATAGTGCCTCACATACAGCTCCCCCTATAGTGCTCTATATATAGCCCACCCCTGTATGTAGCTCCCCCTGTAGATATAGCCAAACATTGTATATAGTGTCCAACATATAGCCCACCCCTGTAGATAGTGCCCTGCATACATCTCCCCCTATAAATAGTTCACATATAGCCCACCCCTGTATATAGTGCTTCACATATAGCTCCCCCTATAATGCTCCACATATAGCCCACCCCTATATATAGTCCCCTGTATATATTGCCTCACATATAGCTCCCCCTATAATGCTCCACATATAGCCCACCCCTGTATATAGCCCCCCTATAGATAGAGCCTCACATATAGCTTCCCCTATAGTGCTTCACATAGAGCCTACCCCCTGTATAAGGTGCCTCACATATAGCTCCCATATAGTGCTCCACATATAGCCCACCCCTGTATATAGCCCCCCTTGTAGATAGTGCAAACCCCTGTAGATAGAGCCCCCCTGTAGATAATGTCACTCACATTTTTATTAGGATAAAAAAAAAAAAACTTTACATAATCACCTTAATCCCGTTCCCGCGCTGTCCGGTGGCAATGCAGACCTGCTCTCTTCTGAGCTGACCACAGAAAAAAAGTGGGACATATAATAAGATTAAAAACACAAAGAATGGCCATACTCACAAATTGGGCAGGTATAATCCCAACAGGACGCAGCCAGGTCAAAAATGCTGCTAAAGGGTTTATACCTGCCCAATTTGTATGGTCATTTTTTGTGTTTTTAATCTCTTCTGAGCTGGTCTGCTGGGATTGAACGACGCAAGCGACCTGATGACCTCATCGCGCCGGTTGCTTTGTTGAAAGTGCTGATTGACAGGGCAAGTCATTCTGCCCCGCCAATCAGTGCCTTTCATAGACGCAAGCGGTGCGATGACAGCGACGGCTTGCATCTATGAAAGGCACTGATTGGCAGGGCGCTATGACTTGCCCTGTTAATCAATTGCCTTTCAAAAAAGCAAGCGGCGCAAAGAAGTAATCGTGCCACTTGAATCGGTGAAAGGCGCTGAATGGCCGAGCTCGGAACGTACCCGGCCATTCATCGCCTGTAGTTCTGGAGAGTGTGACGGCTGGTTTCAGTGGCGCCGCCACCCCCTCAGAGAGGCAGCAGGCCCTGGCGCCCCCCCCACCTTCCCTCTTAGTTGTGCCTGGAGCACATGCAACGCCTACCCCCCCCCCCCCAGCTACACCCATGTGGAATATATAGAGCTGTAAGATTTCCTAATGAGCTACGCTTGTTATGGAGCAATACAAAGTATTACCACTATTGTCAAGCAGTCTACTTCTGGTCATACATGGCGGAAACAGACAATCAAACTTGATATTCTGGCTTTGCAGAGAAACATACATTTACTAATATTGACATCCTGTGCCGCACATTTTTTGTGTTTTTTTTCCATTGCTGCTGGTCCCATCTCTTCTATGCTAGGATTAGGATGGCCAGGCATTTTTTAGCCTCACACATCAGTATTTTGGATCAGTGTTTGGAAGTGAAAACCAGGAGTGGGTAAACAACATGGAAGAGGTGAAAATCTTTCCATTATACTTTTTCCTCTGTGTAGTTTCCACTCCTGGTTTACAAATACTGATGCAAAATACTGACCGAAATACTGCCGTGTGATCAAATTACTTCTTATATAGTTGGATTATTGGATAGCTTACGTTTTTCCCCGTGAATAATTCATAAGTCAAGATATATTCCAGATATTGGGAGTAGGGTCAACAGCCGATTAGGGCACCATTAAGGGATGGGTTAGCAAATTATTAACTCTAAAAAAAAAATGCTCTGCCTTAAAATTCCCTTGTGCTACCAATTGGACACTATGTCAGAGTTACTTGTAGGTGACAGGGTATGAAGAATGCTTCCCTTTAGTGCACTCTAAGATATACGGTATATGAAAAGTGAGTCCTATAAGGCAACACAATCAGAGCCCTTTTTTTTAATAAATGCATCTAAAATATCAATGGAAACCTGTATTACGTAATAGTACATGAATTGTCTGGCTGGCTGTGGCTTCCCCCAGCAAACGTGGCTATTGTCTGGGGCATCAAGAGCCAGAACTGTGACGGCAGCATTAAAAGGGTATTTTTACGTTATGATATGATCGTCTAGGTGAGAAAAACAAAACCTTTACTGTATATTCCATTACAAACAAATTTACCCCATCTGAATATATTGTAATTGCCTTTAATCCCGACACATTTTTGGTTAGTGTTCTGTCTGAGTTGAGCTATATGATCACTATATTTATACTTGTTAGATACTGTATATTGGGAATTTGTTTTTCAGAAGTTATTATTTACTATAGAATGGAATTTTTTTGTCACATATCTCTTTGATTTATCACTAGTTCCTGATTCCCTTTTAGATGTAACCTTAGTAATTATATTGTTTGTTAATAACCATTAAAAGGGAAGTTTGCACATATTTCCGTCAAGAAAAACTGATTTCATTGTAATTTTTTTCGATCATGCCTTGATACATTATAACAAGTGTTCTATTGTTTTATTATTTTTTTCACAATACTAAGCTTATCATAAAAGTGATGTTTTAAATCCCTATACTTAATACTCTGTGAATATAGTGCAGCTGGTGGATAGAAGAGGGTCACGTGGACAGGTGTACAGCCTCACCGCAGCCGTATTCACAATATATTTTTTACTAGTACATAAATACCTACTGCTACTGTCTAATATTAGAAAATATCACAATTTAAGGACATGTGTACACAGGGTGGATTCATTGCGGATCTTAAACAATGTTTTTTATTGCGAAAAATTCACAGCATTTGCAGTAAGGGTATGTTCATACGCAAACTCTTTTTTTGAAAAACGCCCACGCAAAAAAACTGCCCGTCGGAACAGAACGCCGGTTTTCCAATTGAACTCAATGGGAAGATGTTTGGAGGCGTTCTGCTTCCGATTTTTCGGCCAAAAAAACGGACAAAAATAGGCCGTGTGAACATACCCTAACAGCGGTGGATGAGATCAGAACAAATCTCAAAAAAAGAAATCTCAGAAAAGAAGTGCATAAATTGACTTTCGGCGAGGATTCTCAATCTGCTGCAATTTCTCTTGTGAAAATGCTGCGGAATTTCCACACAGAAAATCCACTCGGGAATTCTCCAGTGTTTATGCTTTGTGTGGATCTACCCGAGAGAGTAAACTCTGTTCTGTTTGCAGAAGCTGCACCTCTTAACAAAGGTACATACAGTACTTATACCACAGTGGCAGGAGATGTGACTGCTATGGATAGAGGGGGCCTAGCCCTACTTGGTTCTATCCCATTTGCTTTTGAGTGGTAAAACCCTGTGCATTGTCAGCAAATGAGAGGGTCGGGGAAAGAGTGTGGAGGGGAAAACTAACACCAATCGTTTCTGTCCTGGGCTGCAAAATCCATCACCATAATTGGGGCCCATTTTGATAATTGCTATGGGGCCCTCTCTTCTATGTATACCACTGACTTTTAATACATAATAGTTCCTATTTTACTGTAGGATTATGGTCTTTTTTTAAATCTTTGAATTGGACATTCCTACTCTGTAGGAATATGGAGTTTGGTAAGTCAAACAACACAAATCGAATGAATCTGTAGATAGAAAGTGCTCCCCATAGTGTAGATTTGCCAAACATCTTGTCTCATGCAGTGATAAAACAGTCAAAGCATCACGTAGACATTGTGGCTGCATCATTTATGTGTCTTTTACGCGGCTTTCTTTGGACAACTGCTTCTACTTTGTTTGCACTTCGAGCCATGTGTAGCCTCCAGAGGAAATATATGTTTTAGAACGCCCAAAATGAAGACAGAAATAAGAATTGTTACTTTTTTGATAAAAACCCTACAGCCCATTCTCAAATGTATGGTTTGCCAGTTACATTTTTCTGTGTGGTTTCTCAATGTGCTGTGTGCGGTGCCAGGAACAAACAATGTGCTAAATTGGTTATGCCCACATTCCACCTGCTAGAAAGTTTAACTATCAATGCACCAAATCCGCAGCACAGTCTACATCCGCCTGGTGGAGTTCATAGTTTAAGGAGTGCTCCCCAATAACCATATAAGCATGCCTACCTTATAGGGGTTGTCCGGTTTCAGAAAATGAATCTAGTTTTTTTTATATAATTAACTCTTAGACAATTTACTATAGAATTTCTGTATTGATTCCTCACGGTTTTCAAAATCTCTGCTTGCTGTTATTCAGTAGGAACATTCATTGTTTAAGTCCAGTGGATAAAATTCCATCCATGGTCATGTGATGGACACACAGGTGCACGGATCATTAGAAGACACAGCTCTGATACACATACTGTAATGAGCCGTGCACCAGTGTGTCCATCACATGACCATGGACAGCATTTTATCCCATGGAAGTAAACAATGAATGTTCCATCTAAACGATAACAAGCAGAGATCTTGATAACTGTGAGAAATAAATCCATAAAGTATATTGGAAAATTGTATAACTTTTAATTATACAAAAAAAGAACATTAATTTGCTGAAACGGGACAATTACTTTAAGTTGGACATAAACATAGGATACTTGTTAGCAGATCTCTTCGATATTGATAGGACCCAATAACAATGTAATGTATAAGTTATCAATGTCTAAGGGCAACATTCAATTTCACAAATGTGTTGCACAGTGAAAGAGATGATCTATCTAATCTATCTATCTAGTGCCAGTCAGCCCATGTGCCTAGAAATGACAGCCCGCGTCAAAGAAGTGACCTGTCACTTCTTGGGGCGTAATTGGAGCCATTATTCATTGACTCCAATGAAAAGCAGAGCCAATTACGTCCGTAATGGATGCGGCGTTCAAGCGCCTGCAGATGCCGTTAGGGCTGAAATTACGGGGATGTTTTCTCCTGAAAACATCCCCGTAATTTCAGCCGTTACGGACGCTGTCATGTGAACATACCCTTAATATGTTAAACAGTACAAAACAGACTCATTCGGAAATGTTCTTTATGCATTTGTTAAAAACTTGAAAATCATACACCCAAAATATGTAAAATATAGAATTATATTACTCACAGTTACAAAGGAAAAACATGAGGAATATTTCAAGCTCCATAGATGAACCTCTTAGAATGATGTTGTCTCTCTGAAGTTCCTCGATACATATGAGCTGCTTATCCTTGAGTTCCTTTATAAACGTGCAGCGATAACTCCTTGCTTCCCTCTTCATTCTATTACATGTATCCTCCAGACACAGGCAGGACTAAGTCTCTTCCTGTGTGGGTCCTGGCTGTTGGCACCACTGGCAGGTGGCCCAGGAATTTCATAAGTTTAAAACATAGGCTGCTGAAAGTTCCCTTTGTGTACTGTCAATTACGTTCTAAGTCTATGGGGAAAACGTATCAATTGCATTTTAGTTTGTATGCATTTAATAGTTGCTGAAAATGTTGCTAAATTTAACAAAATGGCGCACATGGCGTAATGAATTTGGTGCAACTTGCTAAATCTGTTGGACACTTTTCCTTATACCCATCTCATGGCTGTCTTCTCCATTGTTCTCAAAATTGATTATTTTTCTAAATTATGATTCCTACCATTTTTATTGTGCCTTAATGATAACAGAGTCTATTAACATTGAGGGATTGATGATGGTGCTAGTGCTTGCATGGGTTTTCTCTGGGGTCTCCAGTTTCCTGCCTCACTCCAAAAACATTGGCTTCCTATGGATTGGCCATTGAAAAGAGAATGATGTGAATGGTGAAATTATCTCTACAGCTTTGCAGAATGTTCCGGCACTATAAGCAACAGAAAATAAAAAGATCACTGCCAAAAAAAATTCCCAAAATTTTTTTTTCACGGAAACTTATTTTTAACGTAAATGCCTACCTTTTAACATCATGTTGTTTTTAGGTCCAAAATGCAGTGCCGAATAATCTTTATAGTGGTTAGAGCTCTGTTTTTGCTGATACCAAGTACCAAATCCAGTTAAAAGATAAAATTCTGGCTGCCTGCATCTACCACTAGGGGGAGCATAGGAGCTTACTGCATACGGTTTTACTATCAAGTTCAATGTAATGTACTACAATAAGCTTCTTCTAGCCAGAATTTTATCTTTCCACACGGACTATGCAGCGGAGTGTAGTTCTGTATTATATTTAAAAAAAGCTCTACTGCAATAAAGATACATTAAGGCCTCATGCGCACGACTGTAAAAACAGTCTGTAGTTGCGGACCCATTCACTTCTATTGTCCACAGACACATTCCCGTTTATTAACGGGAAGGTGTCTGGGCCGTAGAAGTGTACTGCAAAAGATAGGATATGTCCTATCTTTTGCGTTTTACGGGCCATGCTCCCATACTTTGTATGGGAGCACGGGCAGAGAGTGCGTGCATCTGTCCGTGGCTGGCCGTGCTCGCGGCCCATGATTACGGGCACGGCCGTGTGCATGGGGCCTAAAAATTATTCAACAAAGTGATGGACCTAAATAAAAGATTTTTAAAAAAAAATGGTGTTTAAGAGTGAACATTTAATTAGATTCACCCCAATCACCTATATTAAAGAGAACATAACATAAAGAGGTAGTTTGCATGAACTATTAGGGACTTACATAAACAGCCTTTTTTGGAAGACCAAAAAATGTAGTTATATGAAAACTGTCTATAGTCTGCTGTTTATGGTAGGCTATAACCTATAAAAGGGAAGCAATATGTAGCTTTTTAATAGAAACACAAGGCAGGTGACTAGCTGGAGGGGAATTTGGAACGTGGAATCATGTCAAGTCTTTCTGGGACAGTAACACCTCTTTCCGCAACCTTGTTGACTCTCTTTATGTTTAAATCGTTTTAATTAAAGTAATACATGAAATACATATTTACATAACATCCCAAACAATCGAAAAGAGAACAACACGATCTGTAGAGTCAACAGAGAAAAAAAAAAAAAAAAGTCTCCGCCATCACGAGTCCCTAGTCAGGGAGAGCACAGGTAATGTCAGCATGGAGCAGAGATTACGGTCATGTCCACAAAGTTAATTATCCAGGAGGACCCCTTTCTTCATAAACAGTTTAACCGTTGTTGACGCTCTATTTCCCTAACTTTTGTCAGATATCCAACAGTTTTATTTTAGTCATTTGTACCACTGTAAACTGCCTAGTTAATCTCGCTCTCTGTTTAGATGAAAACATTCTGTATACAGTAAAAAAAGGTTGGTAACGTCAGTAAACCAGAAATATAGCAAGTACGGAATTTAAAGCGTACCTAACTATACACAGGATGCATAAAGAAGAGAACATCCTGACGTCTAATCTCATTGTAGCACACCCTTAGAAGCAGCAGCAATGTGGAGGACTTCAACAGCAGTAATAAGCAGTGTAGCTGTGAATCCAGCTCTGGGGCGAGATATAACATTTACTAGAAGCTGCAGCAGCGTCTGTGTTTCTTTCTGCCTTTCTCTCACTCTGCTACTCCCCGTCCACTTTCCATAGACTTTTATGGGCAGCTGTAACCTGATTCTTCAGTGAGTTGGTAGTCTGTCTCGGCTCTCAAAGTGGATTTTAGCAGTGATTTAGGAGTGAACAATCAGTGGAGGAGGGAGAGGACGTAGAGCTTGATAAGTGGACAAAGAGGCATTTTTCTCTAATAAGGTATAATGATTGTAGATTAACCACCACCACCACAAAGAGCTGAATTAACACTGCCATACAGTGCTCAATGTTGTCACATAGATCAATTCTAATACCCTACACACATATACACCGATCAGCCATAACATTAAAACCATTGACAGGTGTAAGAAATAAAACATGATTGTTTTATTACAATTGCACCGGTCAAGGAGTGGGATATATCAAGCAGCAAGCCAACAGTCAGTTCTTGAAGTTGATGTATCGCTCCCCCTATACCAGGCTACTCTTCTGCTCCGGTAGCTGCCACACTGGACCCTGGCGCCGTCCAGCGTTTGGACCACGTGAGTGGCGGTGCCTGGAGCTGCAGAGGAGCCTTGGAGCGATTAAGGTAAATAGAGAGGTCGGAATTAATTTAGGGGTCAGGCTGGGATCAATTAATTTTGAGGTCCAGTCTGAATTTGATATCTACATTAAAGGGGACTGAGCAAACTTTATAGAACCAAAAAAGCCAAAATGCCACAAAAGTAATGAAAAAATACAAAATAGTTTATTAGGACATACAACACAAAAATTACAAATGTTAAAATATAAGGAGATCTAAAAGGAACAGTGTGGGATATAATCCCAGTAAATTGGGGTGTCCTACAATGATGATCTACCATGGCATGGTTGTACATGACAAATACACATGTTTGTGTCACAAGAATCTCATGATGTAAAGAGTATATATGAAACAGTCAGTCAAAATGACACTGAATATAATTAAATACAGGCACATTTAGTACATCATATATGAATATAAGAGAAGTGCCCAGGGTCATAGGGTTAAAAACCCTGTGCTGCCCAGATGAAAATGAGTGTAAGAGGGACCGTCATAGAGAAATACACAGCCAGCCCAAGGGAAAGAAATTGAGTAGGAGTTGAAGATCCACGTAGATCCACAGGGGATCCACTAGATTTATAACTAGTTTATATGGTAGGCTTACCCATTAGGATAGGAGTATGTGTTCCCACACTGCGGCCTGCAGTGATAGCGCCCCGACGCGCGTTTCGCCTAACTGGCTTCCTCAGGGGATAATGTGTAACCATGTCGCAATGTATGAGCGTATATATAGTGTTCAAATAAGTGGTGACTCAATGGGTTCCGGTGTGTGTTGCTGCTAGTTGCCGGTCCACGGCGCATGCGCGGGAGTTCGACTTGAGCCGCGAGATCCCGACCGTCTGTCGTCACGCCCGTGGGGACGCGTATCCCTGGAGACGAGGCAGGCACGATGGTCAAACTCATTAAGTAGGTGAGATCATGAGAAAATATTAAGACATGATAAATACATGATTAAGAAATACATGCCAGATTGGTTACTGGCAATGAGTGACATGACAAAAATTAATTTAATCTATAGTATTAATTAGAAACAAAGTGTTAGTAGAATAAAAAATGAGACCAAAAAGGGGGGGACAAAAAGACAGAAAAAGAACAATGGAAGAGGGGGAGAAAAAAGGAGGGGGGAGGAAAAGGGAAAGAAAAACTGAACATAATTGACCACATAAAGAGTGAAATGAAAGATCATGAACAATCATGAATAGAGGACACGAGCCACTATAAGTGTTGGCGATAAGTGACAATGAGGCAAGAACAAGTTGCCCCCATGATATGAGAAAAAAAGGGGGGGGGAAAAGGGGGGAGGGAAAGGGGGGGGGGAAGAGGAGGGGACATTACAGTATCAGCATTATTAACAAATAATTAACAATAATAGACTCGATTGATTTTTATCTTGTCTGGTGGGATTGGTTGGTATATAAGGGATATCGATGCCTATTCCAGGAGCAGCAAAATGGAGTCACCCAGTCATCTAGGTATAACAATGTGACAAAAAACAGGCATTAGCAACAGCTAAAAATTCTAAAAAGTAAAGGGAGTACAGATAAAAAGAGAGAAACTAAGAAAATATAAGAGATTCTATCACAGAAAAGGGTTCTCATAGAAATGCTGAGAAACTCAGGTTTTCATTAAGACCAAAAGGGGTCATTGTGCCCAAAGTAACGATCCACCTGCACACTTTTTGTGCAAGTGTCTTCTTGACATCACCACCTCTGACACCGCAATGGATTCGATCAATCCCCCATACACGGAAGGTTTTAGGGTCACATCCATGTTTTAGTTTAAAGTGTCTAGGGATGGTTTTTAGGGTTGTCAGATCGTCTATATCTCTAGCTGCAATTATGTCCCGTACATGTTCTCGGACCCGCAACCTTAATTGTCGAGAGGTTAGACCCACATACACCTTAGGACAGTCGCAAGTGGCATAATATATCACGTGAGTAGTACTACACGAGATATATTGCAGGATTCTGAAACATCTGTCAGTCCTGACCGAGTCAAAGGTTGTGGTACGTAGGACATTAGGGCATGCCACACAGTCACCGCAGGGAAAGCATCCCTGGGCTGGACCTCTAGTTGAGAAAGGGTTTCCTCGTTTTGGGACATAGTGGCTCTGAACCAGAAAGTCTCTCAGATTCAGACTTCTTTTGGCTGTCATTTGTGGACGAGATGATAAAACTGGGGTAAATGTTGGCTCTAGTTGTAAAAGTGGCCAATGCTTTTGTAGGATATCTCTTATAGTCTGCCATTGATTGTTGTGGGTAGAGATGAACCTAATCACCCCAGGCGTCTCATCTGTTTGTTCTGGCGGTAAGGGGTTGAGTAAGTGCTTCCTTTCCACTCTCCTAGCCCTGTTATAGCCCCGTTTAATGCAACGGTGGCTATAACCCCTTTCCCTAAATCGTTCCTTCAGATCTGATGCTTGGTTTTCAAACCTGATCTCTGAGGAGCAGATCCGCCTCATCCTCAGAAATTGACCAACCGGGACAGCTTTTACAGTAGAATATGTACGCGCAGATGTCGCATGTAGTAGGGAGTTGACCGACGTCTCTTTCCTAAAGACGTCGGTCTGTAATCTCCCATCATTATCGGCTTCAATGATTATGTCCAAAAAGTCCACCCTTTGTCTATCATGGGTGAATGTCAATTTTATGTTCCAGGTATTGATGTTTAAATTGTACATAAAATCAATAAGCTGTGACTCAGTACCCTGCCAGATGATCAGGACGTCATCAATGTAACGTAACCAGCACTGCACATGGTTGGCGGCATAGGCGCCGTCGCCATGCACAACCTGCCTCTCCCAGAGGCCCAGAAACAGGTTGGCATATGACGGCATGCACGCCGCCCCCATGGCAGTGCCTTGCTTCTGGACATAAAAAGTGTCTTTGAAGACAAACATATTATGAGTCAAAATAAATTCCAATAGGTCAATTATCAGCTCACATAATTGGCTGTCCCGGTTGCTCATCCCAAGGAAGAAGCGGACCGCCCTGATGCCATCTTGGTGTCTAATGCAGGTATACAGAGATTCTACGTCTACTGTGACCAGTATCATATCTGCTTCCAAAGAAATACCATCAATTAAAGGGGACTGGTCTAGCGAATTAATTTATTTAGAGGTCTCGTCTTGGATCCGAGTTTATTTAGTGGTTCGGTATAAGGTCTGAATTTCAGGGTCTTTCCTGTGGTCTGAATTATTTTAGAGGTCTGAATTTATGTAGGGGTCTCGTCTGAAGTGGGAATTTATTTAGGGGTCTGGAATGGGGTCTAAATTTTATATAGGGGACTGAGTTTATATAGGAGGTCTCGTCTCAAGTGGGAATTTATTTAGGGGTCAGAATTTGTGTTGCTATAGAAGGTGTAAATGAGCAGCAGAAGTGATGGGCCAAAGATATTCTCCACCGTAGTTCAGCAACATATTTATTTGTATGGTCTGCCGCATAGTGATACTCTGCAGACCGCCTGTATGGTGGAAATAACCGATATGTTGCACATAGATTTGCACAGGAGTTAAATACACAAAAACAGTAGGATATTTTTTGACTATTTGTTACGTTTATTCATTTTTTTATTTTAGATGCATTGGAACAATAAAATACAGTTCGGAAAAGATCAACATATTGTGGATGACTATTTATGAAACCCATTTTTCAACAGAATTAGATGACATTTGGAGTGAAAGTATAATTGTGTAGCAATTGTTTATACATACACTTAAAACTGTATCGTCTCACATATGTTTCTGTGAGTTTAACGGATATTTATCATGTGTATTGCATTTATATACAATCATGCTTTGGTAAATCTGTACAGAAACACAGCAGTGGCTTATTGGTTTGCAGATTAAATCATATTTTTCATTGCCGTGTGACCTTCAGGATTGTCACATAATCGATCTCCAAGTAGAACACAAACACTACACAATCTCTGAAGCAGAACATACAATAATACATAGTGTTCACATTAATATTGCTCCTCTTATCCGGCTTTATTATATTTCAGATTTGTCCTCATAGTAAGAGCAGGTTCACTGCAGTGTTAATGGAATAAATATTATTTCACAGATTGGGAAAAAAAAAGACAAAACAGCAATGTGATAAATTAAGCTTTCTTCATGATGGAAACAGACAAGTATACAGTATGGGAATAATTCATTTGATACTTCCGCCCTAAAGCAAAGAAATTTGATATTACATTAGCGAAACATAGCCATAAAGAAGTTGTCCTGGATAACAAAAAAAAAAAAAAAAAAAAATGGGTCTGCTATCTTTTTTTTCCAGAAAATGTGAACTCTGGTCCATGGACTGTGTGTGATATTGCAGCTCATTCTCATTCAAGTGAATCGAGCTGAGATGCAATACCAGAAACAACCCAAGACAGGACAAGAGTCACGCAGTTTCTGAAAAAAGAAAAAGCAGACAAATTTTTCTAATCATGGACAATTCCTTTAAACATGTATTTTTCCTTTATAAAATACAAAAGATTAGGTGGACCAGTGAAAATGCAGTAGACCAATTAATTACCTTCCTGTTTATGTTGTTACATTGGGGCTTCTACATTGATACATTAAGGGTCTTTTATTTTTATAATAAATACCGGTCACACTTCACCATCTTATGTGTCAGTTTATACGTACACCGGCATGTGACACTAAGCTTTGCCCATAGTAAAGGGAGTTTAAAAAATAGTTTAGTATTTTAAAGTGTCCCTATACATTAGACAGAAATTGTCCAAACCTGCTGTTTTTGACAGGATCAGCTGCCGATCTAATGTGAACGGAGGCCTACCAACGCTAGAAGGATCGGGCATGTTGGATTTCAACATACCCGATCCTTTGTTCCCACAGGATGGAAGCCTCTGCTGGAAATGTTTGGCAGCGGCTTACTTTGCTCTAGCCATTGAAATAAAGATGCATGCCTGGCCGAGCAAGCATAATTATTGGGGACTCTGGAGAAAAAAAACTGTATGGCCATCCTAAGATTTTCTATTCTGAAAATGTCAAGACCTATCATATATGGAGATCTACAGTACATGGGTGTAAGTAAAGTTATGTATTGGCAAGGCTTTTTCTTTAATTTATCAATCAATCAATCACAATACCCAAGTAAACGTAATAGACGTCTTTGGTAGTAAAACGATTATTGTGGAGACTTGATCGGAGGCACAATTTAATATGAGAAAAGAAACAGCATTCACATCATTTTACAAAAAGGTAGTATTCGTTAGCATTTAATTCAAGCATGCACTGCATTACTTTTTCCTGCCACCGATTTCAAGTATAGAAAAAGGCCCATAAGCCTCTGGTATAAAACAATGCAACATTCAGTGACACTGGCTTCACTTTTAATACATATTCAATTATGCTGTAGACAAGGTTGGCATTATAAAGGGTGATATCGAATAGCAGCTGGACGAACGAACAACATGACTGCACCAGTGGGGTTGACGCTCATTTTAATTGCTGCTTCTGGTTTAACATTTCCCAAGAATTCTTTTTCAAACACATCATAAAGTTTATAGCCTAGAATGCTCTTGGTTATATTCAGTTGGGCAAGGCTTGTATAAAAGCGTCTTGGCAGACCATCTGTTCCTTTATTTAGCACAGCCACGGCATACTGTTCCTGCTCCAGCTCTCTCACCCATACCTCCAAACAGCCAACCTGCATAAAGAACAAATGCAAGGTAAGAACTATCAATCAGAAGATCACACATTTACTGCCAAATAATGGTTATGGCTTCAGACTCAACGCTTGATCATAGTCCAAGAACAGTTTATTTGGCCACCAGAAAATATAAAACAATACATCAAAAAGTTGTCCAATTATTTTTAGCAATCCAATCCTGACCACCGCTCCGAAAGAGAAAAAAAAAAAATCAGTTACAAAAATATTGGCCACCACATTCTTAAAGGAACACTCCTGACAAAACAAATATGTTGTTATACCTAGTGCAGGACATGAAGGGGCAGTGAATGACTTCTCTCGTTGTTGTACTTTGAATCCTAGAATCATGTACTGTACGACTCCCTTAGACTAAATATTTGCCTGGAATATTCCTTTATAGGGGTTGTTCTTCAAGATCTGACAGTGTGTCACTATAAAGGTTCATGAAAACGGGAAAGGTAGGGGAACGAAGGAGAATTGAAGAAGAAGAGGTACTTCTATTGAACAGTTTATTATTTTTCTATTTTGGGCCATTTCAGAGTTTATTTTCTTAATACCCCTCGAAATAAACCTTTAATTTCTAATTGATATGTCCTGTAATGCAGACATGTTCTAAAGAGAATCAAAATCTACATTGTGCAAACTTATTCCACCAAATTTTTACCTTCTGTTTTTTACCACATAGACATACACATAGAAGATAACATTGATGGAAATACAAGATTGGACATCCAATCCCAAAATTCGGGGTTTGGGAGGTGTACAGATTACGGTTTTTCCTCACTAATGTAAAATTGAATGATAAGACAGGGGCGTAGATATGGGGGGGGGGGGCAGGCGGGGCATGTGCCCTGGGCGCAACTAAGAGGTAAGGTGGGGGGCGCCAGGGCCACACTTTCCATGACGGCGGCCTGCGAGCCTCTCTGAAGGGGCGGCGGCACCACTGAAACCAGCCGCCACCACCCCCTCCTGAGCTACAGGCGATAAATGGCCGGGTACGTTCTGTGCCTGGCCATTCAGCGCCTTTCAATGACTCAAGTGGCGCGATTACTTCTTTGCGCCGCTTGCGTGATTGAAAGGCGCTGATTGACTTGCCATGCCAAAGTGCCATCCCAATCAGCGCCTTTCAAAGACATAGGTGGCGCGATGACGTCATTGCGCCGCTTGCGTCGTTCAACCCCAGCAGACCTGCTCAGAAGAGAGCAGGTCTGCATTGCCACCGGTCGTGGGGCACTATCTACAGGGGTGGCTATATGTAAGGCACTATCTACAGGGGGCTGTATGGGGGGCACTATCTACAAGGGAGCACGGTGTGTGTGTGTGTGTGTATGTGGGACACCGTGTATGGTCCTATTATAATTAGAGGTGCAATGTATTTAGGGGCACAGAGTCTGGCACCATGAGAATTTTATCTTCGTTTATAGGTGCAGAAATGGTTGAAAAGTGAGAAGCTGAAGACATCGGAGTTGCCTGATCATAGAGGTCTGGACCAGATGGAGAAGAAGAGAGAAAAACGAACAACTAGAATCTGAGATAGTCACCTGTGAGTCACTTCATGTAAATGTTTATTCTGCCTCTAATCAGCACTGTAGTCACTGTATGATCTGCAGCGAGATGATGGGTGGTATAATATTTTTTGGTGAAACAGCATCTCCCAGCATATCCTTACCATTGTTTCGGCCATGCTGGGAGTTGCATACATTTTAGTGCAAACCTATACCGCAGAGGTTGCACTAAATTGAGCTGTATTTGTGCTGGGGTTGTATTTATGTACGGAGCTTGGTCCTGGTGCTCTATATACGTACGGAGCGTGGTCCTGGTGCTCTATATACGTACGGAGCGTGGTCCTGGTGCTCTATATACGTACGGAGCGTGGTCCTGGTGCTCTATATACGTACGGAGCTTGGTCCTGGTGCTCTACATATGTACAGAGCTTGGTTCTAGCACTGTATATAATGTACTGAGATTGGTTCTGATGCTGTATATATGTACCTAGCTTTGTTCTAGCGCTGCATATATGTACTGAGCTTGGTTCTGGCGCTGTATTTATGTACTGAGCTTTGTTCTGGTGCTGCATATATTCATGAGCTTTGTTCTGGTGCTGTATATATGTACTGAGCTTTGTTCTGGTGTTGTATATATGTAATGAGCTTGGTTCTTGTGTTGTATATATGTAATGAGCTTTGTTCTGGTGCTGTACATATGTAAGGAGTTGTTCTGGTGCTGTATAAATGTAATGAGCTTTGTTCTGGTGCTGAATATATGTAATGAGCTTGGTTCTGGTGCTGTATATAGAACTATATTGCTTGTAAAATGTACTAATGGCTTTATGCTCTAGTTACAGAAAAAAAAAAAATACACCTCATTGATTGGTAGAGAAAACAAACATGGCGAGGGGAAAGGAGATGTCGGAAAAGAGGTTGGGGAGGCGCTAAACTGAATCTTTGCCATGGGCGCTGGAGAACCTAGCTACGTCTCTGGATAAGATAAGATTTAATGCGAATATACAGCCCGTTCAAGGTCGGTCTGACCTCTTCTTCAGGTATGTAACAAGTGTTTCATCAGTAGTAGAATTTAAACAAAGTTCCAGTTACAAACCGGACATGACACAATCTTGTAAACACCAATTTCATTTCACAATTGGTTCAAACAGATTGACAGGCATTAGATTACTCTAATTTGCGTACAAGTATAGATGCAAAGATAATATAATATAGGTCAATAGATTATAGATGTAAATATACATACAAGTCTGTATGGAATTATTAAAAATGAAAAAGATGGGTAAGACTAAAGCAAAAATATATAAAAATATAAAAGTAAAAATGCCAGGGATCTTCCAGGATGAGTTTTCCATACAAAAAAATGTGAACAGTTGGAGCTTAAATTTCACATTAAATTTCTCCGATACGAACATTGAATTCTTGGATCTAGAGATCTTTAAGGATACTAATGGGATTTTAGCCACTAGAACCCACTTTAAGGGTGTGGATATTAATAGCTACATCGCGTTTAATAGCTTTCACCTCCCTTTTGGATATTGAAAGTCCCTTATGGACAATATAAAAGAATTAGAAAGAACTCTACTGTACTGAGGTATACTCGTCTTTGTATCTATACTTGTACGCACATTGGAGTAATCTACAGCCTGTAAATCTGTTTGTAGCCAATTGTCATAACCAATTGTGAAATAAGATTGGGGTTTGCAATTGGTGTCAGGTCCGGTTTGCAACCGGACATTTCATTAAAATTTTACTACTGACTGAACGCTTGTTATGGTACCTGAGAAAGAGGTCAGACCGACTTTGAAACGCGTTATGCGTTCTCATTAAATCTTTTTTTTCTCTCATATAACGTTGACAGCGTCCACCTGATTCCTGTATCTTTGATGTTTCACACGATACCCGAGGCCTGCAGGTTAGAGCAGCAGTCACGGATTCCATTGTATGACAAAAGTATTTCAGTGTTGTGCCTGCTGCACAACATAATCTGGTGAGCATCATTGTACCATTTACTGCCTTGCATCACCATATTTACTGCAGAATGGTGCGCTCTACGCTATTTCTTCTCTGAAGTGTTTTTGAGGCTCAATTTTGAATTTTCCTTGAATTTGAACATTGTATCTTATAAACACATACACATGTTTTTTTCCCAACACACCTTTACAATTCTTTTCCCTTGCTTTCCAAGAGGATCCTGGTTTATATATATCATAAGACGATTTTGGAGGAGGTCCTTTGCATCTTGGCAGATTGTCCTCAAGTCATTGGACATGATTAGTGGTGCTGCCAGAATTGCCCAAATGGCCAGCTGCGATTTAGATTGTTCATAACTCAGTCCAAAATCCCCAACGATCAGCTACAATGGAAAAGGAGTAAAGAAATTTAATTAATGAAAAAATACTAGACTCGGATGATAGTAATTAAATATAAGATCTTACTTAAGTCAAGGCTGACCGAACTGATTGCGTGCGACCAAATACATTATTTACTTTGAAGTTCAACCTAACTTTGGGCATACACTACGCATATTTTAAAGGGAATTGCTAACATATATGACATTCATAATACACCATAGGAACCATAGCTATATAACCACATTTACATCTGTTGAAGAATGTAAAAATTCCATCAATAGGCCCTCTTTCAGAAATTTTACAGCAGTTTGTAGTGGGACAGCTCATTTGCAGAGAACGTGAATATTAAGAAAGTCAAGCCTGTGTTCCGGTTCTGCTCACCATATCTGGATCATTCCACCTGCCTGGGCCTGCAGTCGGTTGCAGCATATCCTGGTTCACAGCGTACCATTCTATGATGCTCAGCACACTGTCCCATGAGTCTTCTACATCATCATAGTTTCTCCACATGTTACAGATTTCGCCCAAAAATGTGTAGTTCACCTGTCAGAATGTAACCATAAGGCTTGAGAATCAGGGCAAGCCATAGAAAAGACAAATATGGGATTGTGTGGTAATGCTCACTTTTGGAGGAAGGCCACCTTCATACGCAGGCCAGCTGCAGGAATACAGGATTGGCCTCCCAGTTGCATTTAATGCTGCGCTCATTTTAGGATATCCTGCAGGAAAGAATACTAATTATTATAGAACTGAACCTATAGAATTGCACAATCCAGGGTTTCATTTCAACTCAAAGATCCCCCCTTCCCCATTTAAAGTCAATAAATATTGAATTCATTATTTTTGTTTCTCAGTCTAAAAGATAATGGATTTCCAAAAGGTGACAGCCGCCAATGGCAGCCATTACATAGCCCATAGGGGTTGCCACACTCATTAACATACTCCAAGTGGTGCTTGTTGTATGATAAATTTTGCTCATCCTGCTAGAAACGTTCGACACTTCTCTTCCTTATACAAGCTCTTCGTTAGCTAAGTTTATAGCAGTTTTTTTGCGCAAGTTTGACACACAGCGGCGTATTTTGAAGCTATGCCATTTTTCAAAAGTCTACGCCTCATTTACAACTCAGCCACCACCCTTGTCAAGTGAAACGCAAAAAGTGTCTAAAACAGTTAATAAATATGGCGCACAGCATGAACGCCAGAATTCTGAGTCAATTTGAATAGTAAATCTGCCCACTGTGTTATGCCCAGTGCAGAGCCTGAAAGGGTGGTGCAGGACACTTCCTTTGGTGTTTGCCAGTGACCGTCGTTTTCTGTACAACTTGTCGCTCAGTGTTGCTCTGTGAAGGTTGTCGTTTTGGACAAGAACGCCATAAGTTAAAACGAAAAAAATCGACGATTAATCTTGCGATTCAGCTGCTGTCGGGTGCGTGAAATTCCGTACCCGCTCACATGGATGAGCAGAGATTTGCCACCAGTGCTAATAAAGTAAAACCTGACAATTTGATTTTGCTTATATGGGGTTTACCATACACATCACACAAAAAGTATACGATGGTTGTTGCATTATTAACTGGTTAAGCTGCTCTTTGAATCATTATGGATTTTAATGGCATGAACTAAATATTTCCGTATTGTACTTTGAAGTATAAGAGCATTCTTTTTTTTTTTTAAAACATATTTTTATTGAATTTTTTCACCACACAAAAAAAACACAAATCATACAGTAATGCATTGCCATAATAATAAACATTACAAAAAATGTATAAATGAACATGTGATAGTGAATGCTTCCCAGCAAACTAGGTTTGATCTTGGAAGTTATTCCCCATGGGCTATCAGCCCTCCTTCATCTCCTCTATCTCCTCTATCCTTCCCTTCCTTTAACCCCACATGTCGGGTATTCCTGTAAACATTGTTACATAACTTTGCATATCTGCCTAACTTACATAACTAAACAATACACAGAACAAATAAGAAATTGGAGCATACATAACAATTGGAGCTTCGTGAAGCAGTTCACCAACTCAGGCAGCTAGTCCGCAAGAATAAAGAAATCCCAGTGGATATATATGCTTTACTCCCGTGATATTTTCAGTGCCCCTAAAGTGCCCTTAAGATCTTCAATCAAGTACCATGACGTTCCCGTAAACGGATCTATGATGTCCCTTCGTTCTTCACTGGTGAAATATTTTGTGAGGAAAAGCTTCCATTTCTCAAAGAATTTTTTGCTCTGCGTGTCTTTATTCTGTAATATACCAATGCGGTCTAGATAAAACAGTTTCCTCAACCCCTGGACCACCATGTTCTGAGTCGGTACTTCAGCTACCAGCCAGTTTTGGAGTATGCACCTCTTTGCCACTAAAGAGCATTCTTACTTGGACTCTGAGCAACCTTATAAACAGGATGTTGAAGTGGTATTTTCAAACCATTGATTTCAATTGGGACTCTAAAGGATATGTACACCTTTTTTTTTTTAATTTTTTTTATAAAAATGTATTTGGTGAAGCTTTCTAAATACTTTTTATATAAAATTATTTTTACTTTTACAGCTTTTTTTATCCTGTATACAGAGCAGCTGCATCTTGCGCGGAGACCTGAATCCGTCAGGTCAGCGGCACGGACTAGTTCAGTGACAGCGGGTCACACAGGATCCACCTGTAATCTATCACATCTAAGTTATGAACTTAGATGTGATCGGTCAGCTCGATTCTGCATGTCAGAGACACGCCGGACCCTCTGACACTGGACCAGTCAGTGCCGCTGACCCGACGGATTCAGGTCTCCACGCAAGATGCAGCTGCTCTGTATACAGAATAAAAAGCAGCTGCATCTCAAAAAGTAAAACATTTTGTTTTAATAAAAAGTATTTAGAAAGTTGCACCAAACACACTGATGCACATTTTTATAAAAAAAATTTTTTTTCAAAAGGTGTACAAAGCCTTTAAAAGGAAACCTATTATTGACGTTATGCTGCGCTCACTGAGAGCAGCATAATGTAGTGACAGCCACGGTAATTTCAGCGGTAGGTCACTTACTTGCTTAAATGAAGCCATTTATGAGAACTTACCTGCAGAGCACAGGCAGTACGGTTAGAGATGTGTCCGGCGTATGCATGAGCTGCCGCTAGCTTTACCCTCTTCACTGATTGATAGAGGTCTCCCTATTACTTTGAATAGAGAGACATCTGTCAATCAGTGTAGAGTGGGCAGAGCCAGCGGCAGCTCATGAATACGTCAGACTCATCTCTGGCAGGGCTGCCCATAAACTGCTTAATTTAAGCAAATATGTGACAGACCACTGAAATCAGCAAGTCTGCCACTAGATTATGCTGCGTTCAGTGAGGGCAGCATACCGTCAATGGCAGGTTCCCTTTAATGGCCAAATTTCTGAGTTGAGCTGATAAAACTGAAGTAGCATGCACTCCCTCTGCAAGCCAAGACATCCAACAAAAACATCTGCTGACAGGATTTTGACAAAAGTAGATGCTTAAAAGTGGACATATTCTTTAATGATACCTCTAATAAATATCATAAATGTTCTCATTATTTAATGTTAAATATTCCGTCAAAAATCATGTGAATTGCTGACCGTTGACCCATTCACTTCTATTGGCCGCAGACGCCTTTCCGTATCACTACGGATAGGTGTACGTGCCGTATAACTGTACCGCAAAAGATAGAACATGTCCTATCTTTTGCGTTTTACCGGCCATGCTCCCATACTTTGTATGGGAGCACAGGTCGAAAATGCAGGCTACGGTCCGCGGTGGCCGACCACGATTACGGGCACGGCCGTGTGCATGAGGCCTAATAGTAATTTTCTGCTACTGCTCAGCAAATGCCATCAACAGAATAATGCAGCCATTTACGGAAGGGTGGAATTGGGGTGGATTCACGCGTGGCAGATATTGTTGCAGAAATTGGGGTTGTTTCTGCAGCAGTTGTATGAATTTCTGCAAGTTGACTGGAACAGATTTTCAGTCGCAGAAATTTCTACAACAAAATCTGCCGCAGGCGATTCCACCCTTATAATTCAAAGTTATTGTAAAAAAAAATAAAAACATAAACCTGGAACAGACCTAATGCTTTTTCTGAGGAGTTTGAGTAACAGCCATCAAATTTTAACATGTCAACTTCCCATGATGCAAAGGTCTCAGCATCAATCTTGATAGTATCCAATGTAGTTCCGGGGTAGCCACCACAAGTATAATTCCCCATGTCGGCATATATGCCCAGCTTTAGACCTCTGGCATGGAGCTGAAAAAGTAGAAGGAATACATCACAAATCATATACAGCTGGACCAGCAGGAATCCACTCCTATAATGACAGAAGCCGTTAACCAATATTCTTTAGAACTTTAAGGGGTTTTCCCATCAGAGACATTTATGACATATCCACAGGATATGTCATAAATGTCAGATAGATACATGTCCCACCTCTAAGACCCGCACGTATCTCTAGAATGGGGTCCCCTAAACCCCGTTCTAACGCTTTGTGTTGTGGCTGACGCGTGTGATTCCCGACCATGAATTACGGAAACAGCGTAGTTCGCTGAGCTATGTGTCGGCTAAACGAGCGTTCGGAGGACATCTATCTTAGGGTACATCCACACTGAGGAATTTTGCAGGCGGATTCCCCACAAAATTCGGCCTCCCATTAATTTCAATGGGAAATCGGACACTTCTTTTTCCCGCTAGCTGGAACAAAGAAGCGTCCTGCTCGATCTTCGGGCGGATTGCACCCGAACCTCCCGTTGATGCCAAAAGGAGGGAGGAATCTTCCTGCCGTTGGCAGGAATAGTTCCACAGCGGGTTTTCGCGGCGGGGCCCGCCACACAAAATCTGCCGTGTGAACTAGCCCTAATTTGCCACAGCAGCGATCAGCTGATGTTCTTGTTTACTTCCAATGGATAAATATCTGTCCTGGTCATGTGGACACACAGGTGATCGGCTCCTTAGAAGACACAATTCTGATACACATAGTGTAATCAGTTCCGCACCTGTGTGTCCATCACATGACCAGGACAGATTTTTATCCACTGGAAGTTAGCAAGGTTACTACTAAATGATAGCAAGCAGAGATCTTGAAAAATTTGAAGAATGGATACGGTAAATACATTAGAAAAACAGTTGCTGAAACCAGAATCCCATTTTAATGATCAATTCCTGTAATTTTACATCAATTTCACTTCCAATATACATTAGTATATGTTTGATGGGAAATAGCTCTCCTCCAGAAGGAAAACTCCCAAAAGTGCAAACTATAGGTGGCGACCTTATAAGTCAATGTCTGACCCTTTAAAGAGTCTGGAAACATTAGTCGTGTTATCAGCCAAACCAAAGACACCTATCAGCAGACAGTTCAGACAAGGAGTAGAAACCCTGAAACTGTAAAGGGGCTTTTGGTTGACTGAGTGATATGCCGTGTGTAATGCCTCTCAGAAGGTGGAGATCCAGCTGGTAGGGAGTCTTGAAAGAAAACGGTCATAAAACATTTTTATACTTTTTTACATTACTCACATAGTCAGCAAGGACCTTAATGCCACTTGGAAACCTGTCTGGGTCAGGTTGGAGTCGTCCATTAGAATCTCTCTTCTTCAAGGTCCAGCAATCATCAATGCTAATGTAAATGTACCCAAGATCCCGCCATCCACTGTCAACCATTTTGTCCGCAATACTCTTAATCAAATATTCACTAGAAAATATTACAACAAAAAGCATTATATGTAAATAGTACTGGAAAGTATATTTATTGTTATTTAAAAAAAAATAAAAAATCCTATTGGCTAATAATGCTGTCAAACGGTTTTATTTCAGAGAATTCTGGATGCAGGGGCAGATTGACTATTCGGTCAGTACCTATAGGGTCTTAAAAACATTTTTTAAGTCAGGTAAGTTTTTAAAGTTTTTTTTTATTTTTCCCATTCTAAATTTGAAAGAAGTGTTTGCTCACTTAGGGTATGTACACACGAGGTCATTACGTCCGTAATTGACGGACTTATTTAGGCCGCAAGTACCGGACAGAACACAGTGCAGGGAGCCGGTCTCCTAACATCATACTTATGTACGACGCTAGGAGTCCCTGCCTCGCTGCCGGACAACTGTCCCGTACTGAAAACATGAATACACCGTTATCAGCTCCAGTCACGTGATCATGGAATTCTGTTCTTCTTTCAGGGGGTATTCCAATTGGAGGGTCAATTACATTACGCGCAGCCTGTACCCCTCCCTTTCCTCCTCTATATATTGCTGCTCGCAAGCAGGAAGATGTATTTGGTATGGCCTGACATGCATGTTTAGCACAGAGAACGCTGATCGGAACCACTGACTAGCAATGAAGAGGCGGAGCTGAATGAATCACGTGACTGGCACGGATAACAGTGGAACAGAGCAGAATGGTGCAGCTGACCGCCAGATCGGCCATCTATATGTAAGGGACTGTCTCTTTACATTTAAATGAGCAAAAACATGTTATTAGCTGGAAATCGCCTTTAAAGAGGCTCTGTCACCAGATTATAAGTGCCCTATCTCCTACATAATCTGATCGGCGCTGTAATGTAGATAACCGCAGTGGTTTTTATTTTGAAAAACGATCATTTTTGAGCAATTTTAGATTTATGCTAATTAGTTTCTTAAAGACGAACTGGGCGTGTTTTTACTTTTGACCAAGTGGGTGTTGTAAAGAAGTTTATGAGGCTGACCAATCAGTGACCAATCAGTGTCATACACTTCTCATTGTTCCGGCCCAGCTTCTTTCACTGCACAATCCCACTGTGCTGTGGATCATGCTGGGCTGGAACAATGAGAAGTGTATG
The DNA here is from genome assembly GCF_050947455.1 of Rhinoderma darwinii. Classification (NCBI taxonomy): domain Eukaryota; kingdom Metazoa; phylum Chordata; class Amphibia; order Anura; family Rhinodermatidae; genus Rhinoderma; species Rhinoderma darwinii. Next base: position 111,996,409 of record NC_134692.1, on the reverse strand, counting down.
ACACTGATTGGTCAGCGTCATACACTCCTCTGTACAACACCCACTAGGTCAAAAGTAAAAACACACCCAGTTGGTCTTTAAGAAACAAATTAGCATAAATCTAAAATTGCTCATAACTTGCTAAAAAATGATCGTTTTTCAAAATCAAAACCACTGCTGTTATCTACATTACAGCGCCGATCAGATTATGTAGGAGATAGGGCATTTATAATCTGGTGACAGAGCCTCTTTAATATTTTTTTTTTCTAGAAACTTTTTTTAACCTTTTTTTTTTTTTAAGTCCCTCAATGGGACGTAAACATCTAATCTCCTCATCACTTCAATAATACTTCAGTGTTACAATGTATTATGCCTGTCTGACAGGAAGCCTATTAAGTCCTACAGCCTATTAGGCTCTTGTACTTGTATTGCTTCAGTTCGGGATTACTATATAGTTCCCGCAAATTAATAGTATGTTACGGGGCAGGAAGGGTTCAAATGTAAATGATAACAGTAGCTCCAAAGTATGCACTTAATGGAAAGAGTGCTGGGGATTTCCAAATAGTGATTTACCACTTTTTATTTTTCAACATAAACAAAAATGTTTCTCTAAATTGTGGTCAAAGAATCAGAATATAGAGAACTAAAGCTGGAAAATTTATTTTTGTTGTTACGGTAGTGTCCCCTCTGATTCCAGGATTAAGTGAGCCTCTTGCTGCAAAATAGAAATGAAGTAAGAAAGAAAGAAAAGAAGGTCGTTAGCAATCATAAATCTGAAGGTCTGGTGGTGGCACTGCACCCTTCTTGTTAACCCCTGCCCACTATTCGCCACTTTTCAAAAGCGATGAGGCGAGTAAAGTTGCAACTATTTGCGCAAATATGGTGTGCGCCAAAATTGGAGACTTTTTTTACGGTCATAATAAAATTCCCACTATTGAGTTTATTCTCTGTTTTACTGTGCTCTATGCTACCACTGTTCTGTATTTTTTGTTCTTTGTTTCTTTTTTTACTAAAACATTTTTTGTCAATAAAAATTATAGATTGGGTGATAAATGTATGATTGTTGGGACCTCCAATGATCGCGAGAACTAAGGCCCCAAGTTCTCCGTATAAATAGTGCGGCGGTCACGCGTGTGCACTACCGCTCCATTTACGGTCTATTGGACTGATGGAGAAAGCCGAGTACCTCTGTATAAGTTCTAAATGTTTTTCGAGGGTGAACCCCTTTAAGGCGCTCCTGGGCTTCCTGCCAATGGCTGTCACAGTTCTCTAAAACAATGACAGGAAAACCAAAAATGGAGAACTGATACTGTCTCCTTTATTTGAATTCTCTAGAACAGTTAAATATCTTACAATAAAAGATATTAGATACAGTCAATAAAATATATATATATATATATACACACACACACACAGTTTATATATCATAGGTAAACTGAGATTTCTTTCCGAAATGGAAGACCTTGTTGAGAATTTCACATCTCCAAGTGGAGTCCAGTATAAACTGTCCATACAGCTAATGAACATATGTGGTGGCTTTCATCTCCTCTTAGCCAGTAAATAACAGAGGAGGAACACAATATGCTACTGGAGACTCTAGACACTATCTGCTTAACTAGGTTCGCAGGGGTCATCCTGGCACATCTACAGGGCATGAAATACATGGACCTCATTTAAGGCCCCGTGCACACGACCGTAAAAATCGTCCGTAACTGCAGACTGCAATTACGGTCCACAATTACAGACGCATTCACTTCTATTGTCCATGGATATCTTCTCGTTTATTTACAGGAAGTTGTTCAGGACGTAGAAGTGTACCGCAAAAGACTGGACATGTCTTATCTTTGGCTTTTTACGGTCCGTGCTCCCATGGTCTGGGAGCACGGGCCAAAAATGCGATGGACTGTGATCGGCCACAATCATGGCCCCTGATTACGGGCACGGCCGTGTGCATGGGGCCTAAATGGACACTAACTTTTCAAACAACTTATGGATATCTAATTGTATACCTGACATAAAACAACTTTGTAATGTACTTACTGTGAAGTTACTGCCACTAGTTGTCTCCCTTCCTGAAATCTGCCGTCAAGAATTGTCCGTCCCTAGTTACAGAGCAGAGGAGACGGACTACGGGAAGTGGAAGGGGGTGTCTCTTCAATGCCTGTCAATAGAAGACTATGGAGAGGGGCAAAGGACTAGTGAGCAGGAGTAGAGGAAGACACAGACATGCTGCAGCATCCTGTTAAGTGTTTTATCTCACCCCAGTGCTAGATTCAGCTACACTGCTGATTACTTCTGTACAATCTCCTCCATGCTGCTGCAGTGTGTATATAACCCCTCAAAGGGGATCAAAAGAAGGCAGAGTTACTAAATGGGTTATTTACCTCTGTATATACAACAGAAGAAAGAGCGCTGATATAGCCGGTGTCAGTGCTGGTAATAGATCAGTTGATATACGGAATTGGATGAATGTAGATATGGTCCAAGCTAAATAAAATAAATGTGCACAAGGCCCCGGGACCAGATGGGTTACACCCTAGAGTTCTTAAAGAGCTTAGTCCAGTTATTTCAGTCCTCCTCTTCATAATATTCAGATGCTCTAGTGACTGGTATAGTGCCAAGGGACTGGCGCAGGGCAAATGTGGTGCCTATTTTCAAAAAGGGCTCTAGGTCTTCCCCGGGTAATTATAGACCAGTAAGCTTAACATCCATCGTGGGGAAAATGTTTGAGGGGCTATTGAGGGACTATATACAGGATTATGTGACAAAAAATAGTATTACAAGTGACAGCCAGCACGGTTTTACGAAGGACAGAAGTTGTCAAACTGACCTGATTTGTTTTTATGAAGAGGTGAGCAGAAGCCTAGACAGAGGGGCCGCTGTGAATATAGTGTTTTTGGACTGCAAAGGCATTTGACACTGTCCCTCAGACGTCTAATGGGTAAATTAAGGACTATAGGTTTAGAAAATATAGTTTGTAATTGTATTGAGAATTGGCTCAAGGACCTTTATCCAGAGAGTTGTGGTAAATGATTCCTACTCTGAATGGTCCCCGGTTATAAAAGTGGTGTACCCCAGGGTTCAGTGCTGGGACCACTATTATTCAACTTATTTATTAATGATATAGAGGATGGGATTAATAGCACTATTTCTATTTTTGCAGATGACAACAAGCTATGTAATATAGTTCAGACTACGGAAGATGTTTCGTGAATTGCAAGCGGATTTAAATAAACTAAGTGTTTGGGCATCCAGTTGGCAAATGAGGTTTAATGTAGATAAATGTAAAATTATGCATCTGGGTACCAACAACCTGCATGCATCATATGTCCTAGGGGGAGCTACACTGGGGGAGTCACTTGTTGAGAAGGATCTGGGTGTACTTGTAAATCATAAACTCAATAACAGCATGCAGTGTCAATCAGCTGCTTCAAAGGCCAGCAGGATATTGTCGTGTATTAAAAGAGGCATGGACTCGCGGGACAGGGATGTAATATTACCACTTTACAAAGCATTAGTGAGGCCTCATATAGAATATGCAGTTCAGTTCTGGGCTCCAGTTCATAGAAAGGAGGAAAAATACAAAGAAGAGCAACGAAGCTAATAAGGGGCATGGTGAATCTAAGTTATGAGGAAAGATTAAAAGAACTAAACCTATTTAGCCTTGAAAAAAATGACGACTAAGGGGGGACATGATTAATTTATATAAATATATTAATGGCACATACAAAAAATATAGTGAAATCCTGTTCCATGTAAAACCACCTCAAAAAACAAGGGGCACTCCCTCGGTCTGGAGAAAAAAAAGGTTCAAGCTGCAGAGGCGACAAGCCTTCATTACTGTGAGAACTGTGAATCTATGGAATAGTCACCGCAGGAGCCGTCACAGCAGGGACAGGAGATGGCTGCAAAAAAGGCAAAGATAATTTCCTACAATAAAAAAATATTAGCTCCTATGTGTAGAAATTTTTCCCTTCCCTTTTAGCGTCCCTTGGTTGAACACACACATATATATATATATATATATATATATATATATATATATATATATTTATTTGATAGAGATAAGAGAGCGGCATTCTCCTCATCTATGTATGTAGTGTATAGAAGACCTGATAGCCGTTAGTCTGTTAGGCTCCATCCACTCAGAAATCTAAGAATTAGAGATAGAGCCTGCAGAGTGGAAAGCTGCTAAAAAAAAAAATGCCATAGAAATGGCCAGAAATGGTTATGCCTCACGTAACGCATAAAAGTGAGATGTATGAAATGCTTCCATGTATTCTTGGTAGACTTTTTTCAGCACAGTATAATGACTTTCAAAATAGAGTAGGGATTGCTTTCTACCTACTGTATATGACGTAGTATGCAGTACACAAAAAAAACGTTGTAGTAGACCTGGTATCAATAAGTAGATATTTGCACATATAGAAGATAGTAACTAATAATAAGCATGTATGCGTAGGATATGCTTATTAATATGTCAACTTGTCTAGGCAGCTACACAAAACTGCCCAAAGCACACAGTTTGAAACTGAATAGAAAAATACAATATAATATTGTTTGAAAACCTTTCACAGACGTTCTCTTAGCTATTACCGCACTGGCGGATTATAATATTCGCAATTTGGCTGGCCACCAGGACAAAGGGCTCAAACCACCCATCATCTAATCTGCCACAACTGCACTTTTTTTAATTATTTTATTGGCCATTATGTATTGGATTAATCCAACAGATAATGTCCGGTAATACTTTATTTATTTAAGTAATACTTAATTTAGGGGTATGGGTTGTAATAATTTAGGGGTCTACTCTATTGTCTGGATTTATTTAGAGGTCTGATCTGGGATCTGAATTTATTTAGTTTTACACTGGGGTCTGAATATTATAATTGGAAAATGTAATAACAAACCCTTAATTTTCTAGATATTTTTTTAAATAATCAGCGCAAACAAAAAACGGATTACAACTCCATGACCAATCAAAATGGACTGGCTGTTGGCCATGAGTATCAAGGCCACTTTTTTCTCTGAGGTAGTTTTGATATTTGATCTCCACCCATCAATCAGTGACAAATCAGCGTCATACACTTCTCCCCATTCATGTACTCAGACATCGTAATCTGTCACTTACTCATACATTAACGTTACTGAAGTGCCTTGAGTGTGAATAGACATCACCTCCAGCCAGGACGCGATGTCTATTCACAATCCCAACACTTCGGTAACGTTTGTGTGGGACTTAATGACAGCAAGCGTGATCTCAATGTGCTGTGCTGTAAGTCCCAGACAAACGTTACCGAAGTGTTGGGATTGTGAATAGACATCGCGTCCTGGCTGGAGGTGATGTCTATTCACACTCAAGGCACTTCAGTAACGTTAATGTGTGCGTAAGTGACAGCACATAGTGAACAACGTAAGATCACTATGTGCTGATTAAATGAATGGAGAGAAGTGTATGAAGCGGATTGGTCAGCGCCCACTTGGTCAAAAAGTAAAAACACGCCCAGTTGTCTATTAAGAAAGTCATTAGCATAAATCTCAAATAGGTCATAACTCAGTCAAAATTGATCATTTTTCGAAATAAAAACCACTGCTGGGATCTACATTACAGCGCCGATCACACTATGTAGAAGATAGGGCACTTATAATGTGGTGAGAGAGCCTCTTTAATAAGAACTGTAGTAAAGAAATAGTCAAATCACAAAGTTTACAATCAGACTTACCCAATACAATTCTCTGGGTCAGTTTTACAATCAATATTGCACCTATACCGCTCCCAAGTCATCCAGCCCATGGGAGGTGTCCTGACCAATCCATTGTCCAATGATGAGCAGAGTGTTGAGAGGGCAAGGACAATGCCCACAGGTACCAGGTTCATTTTTCCCACTTGTAACCTTTAAAAATTAAGAACAAATGTTTGTTATAAAAATTAAAAAATAAAAATACATACCTAGCCTCCATGGTTTGGTGCTCTCCTTTCTATCCACCACTGCAGGGCAGACAAACGCTGGTGAGTGACGTCACAAAACTGTGCCCACCTGCTGCATCGGCAAGACTATTATTAAGCACTGGGACAGCCTAATAGGGCACGTGGGAGTGGCTGTCCTGATGGGAAAATCCCTTTAAATTAACCCCGAATGTGGAGCAACACTTTAGTTTTCTTGGTCAAACAAAGATGGAATAGTATATTTACATTTTTTTAGATGTTAGTTTAGAATGACAACAACTGGCCTCTCACAAAACCACCTAGATTCTTACAAAAATATATTTACATTAGCAAAATGCTATTTTGTTGGAAAACCTGATTTACAGGTATGACACCTAGAATTAGTGCGGTAACTTCACCATTCAGCAATCAATCTAAAATATACTAATACAGCTGCTACAGTCACAAGACGAGTAATCACATGTTCTACTCTGGTTCCTGTATTGTCGGATGTTGACTGACCTCAGTTGGGCTGTGGACAAGGTGTGGCACGTGCAAATTTGAGATCTTCAAACTTTCTAAGGAATGTCTAAGCGTTAAAATGAAGCTACGCCTTTGATTAATATAGACTATATAGTTATCAAATGTACAATTTAGCATCTACGTGATTTGTATTTATATCCCTTTTTGGTGCTTTTATTTATATTTTAGTTGCTTTTTACAATGGTGAAAAATAAAATAAAATCTGTTGCTGAAGGGAATGCATCAATAAGCTGCTTTACGGCTTTAAATTTGTCTAACAACACTTTAAGGGTAGGAACACACTAGGCAGATACGCCGCACAAACCTACAGTGTATCCGTCCAGGTAGCCGCAGGGAAATTCGCACAAAAAAACGCTCCAAATTGTGGTGCGGTTTTTCGGGAGGCATGTCCGCTGCAGAAATACTGCAGCAATAAAAGGAAAAAAAAAAAGTTTATACTTACCCAGGCATAGTCATGGCAACATGTCTCTCTCTCCTGTGCGCAGATGACGATGTAGTCCATGTGACTGCTGCAGCCTTTGATTGGCTGCAGCAGTCACATGGGATGAAACGTCAACCCAGGAGGCCTGGCTGCGCTCAGGAGGGAGAATAGAATCGCTAGGACTACGGCTGGGAGGTAAGCATGAAGTTTTTATTAATTTCAAATGAAAAATACCTTTTTTTTTCCCATTTGCGATTTTTACGGCGCAATCGCAGCGTTTCCATGGCAAAAGTCGCAACACATAGCTCTTTGTTGCGGGTTTTACCCCCCCCCCATTTAATTCAATGGGGAAAATTCACAACAGAAGAGCAGCGATTCCGCAGGTTAAATTGACATGCTGCTGCATCAAAAACTGCACATCAGGTCAATTTATTAATATTTTTTTTTCGCCAGATATTTTCCGCTATATGTGGATGACATTTGTTCAAATATCACTCACACTGCTTCTACTGTATTATGCTCCGGATTTTCCGCAATGAATTCCATTGTGGAAAATCCACAGTGTTCCCATACCCTAAAGGGCTTGTCTGCTTTTTGAAAGAGAGGGCCCACCGATAAGCGGATTGCAGGGTGAGCACTGCGTAATGTTTCATTGCAGTCATTTGGGCAGATTTACTATTGGTGCTGCGGCAGAATTCTGGCCTAAGTTGCACCTTTTTGGCCCATACTAATTTATTCATCCAGCAGTTTTTTGCCCCAAAAACACACGTCATCATTTTATAGACTCCAGAGGTGGACCCTGTAGATGCAGCGGAGATGATGAAGTATTGGGGCCTTGTTCTACATATGGGGCTAGAAGCCAAAGAACCGGCAATACTGGAGCACAGATATTTTGTACAATGGCCCGATTTACTATATTATAGTTGCCAACATTTGAATATTTTTTCCAGGGACACTTAGGGTGTGTAGCGTCTTTGGTGGGTGTGTCTTATGGGGGTATGGTTTATCTAATGGGGCGTGGCTTTCCAGAATTTCTGCATATAAATAAACAAACAAAATTTCTGCACTATTTTGTCTGACAACTATTTTGGTAGCCAGTATCTCTCTCTGGTTTTCCGGTTGTATACACGCAGGTGATGTCTCACTTCATGACTAGGGTTAGGTGATATGTGCTGACCACTACTGGTAGTGTAAAAACCAGTGTAGATATTGCCACACTCCGTGCCTATTGTAGATGGTGCTCCACACTGCCCCAGTAGATACTGCCACGCACTGCTCCCTGTAGATAATGCCACATGCCCCCTGTAGATATTGCCACGCACTACTCCCTGTAGAGCCACACAGCCCCCCTGTAGCTATAAGCATATTGACCAAAATGTACCACTAACATAAAGTACAGTGTGTCACAAGAAAATCTCAGAATCACTTGAATAAGTGAAGCATTTCAGATTTACTACCACATAAAGTGAAAAATTGGGCTGCGTCTTGAAGTTCAAAACAGGCCGTGTCTTTAATGGGTTAATATAACTCATATGGTAAATATGGATCAAGTAGTACATGGGGTCTTTATTACAATTAGATCACTAAGTGCTGCTCTCTCTGGCTGCAGTGGTTATTTACATTTAGGGTATGTTCACACGTAGCGTAAAAACACTGCAGATTTTCCACAACGGATTTCATTGCGGAAAATCCGCAGCAAATAAAGTCCACCAAAAATTGCTTATAAATTGACCTTCAGTGCTTTTTTTAAAATCTGCAGCAAGTACATTTTGGGCAAATGCACATGATGCGCTTTAAGTGCGTTTGCCGTACCTATTTTTCTGCGGCTATTCCGCAGCGTAATACAGTACCAGCAGAGTAAATTAGATTTTAAGTAATCTCATCTACATGGTGCAGATTTTTTCTGCATGTAAATTGACCTGCGGTATGTATTTTAAAATCTGCAGCATGTTAATTTATCTTGTGTTTCCGCTTGCGAATCGTATCTGGCTAGTTTATTTTTAAAAAATGCACCAAAATCCGCAGAATAAAATTGCATCTATTGCCGCATCAAAATGTAGAAACAGCACCTAAAAAAAAAAAAAAAGTACTACAAGGCCATGTTTCCACGGGTTTGATACGCTGCGTAAAAATCACGCAGCGTATCCGACCTGGAACCCGCAGTACATTCCGTCTGAAAAAAGGTGCGGTGCGGTGCTTCGAACAGCATTTCCACAGCGGAAAAAAGTATACTTACCCCCTCCGTCTTCTCTGCGCGTAGTCCTGCGTCCTACGATGACGTTGCAGGGCATGTGACACTGCAGCCGGTGATTGGCTGCAGTGTTCACATGGGATGAAACGTCATCCCAGGAGGCCGGACTGCAGGAAGAAGAGTGTTCTGGGTAAGTATGATTTTTCGCTGCGATTACGCCGTAAAAGTCGCAACACTTGGCTTTCTGTTGCGGGTTTTGCATCCCCATTGAATTCAAGGGTGAAAACCTGCAACAGAAAAGCAACAAAAACGGAGCATAAATTGACATGCTACGGAATTTAATTCCGCAACGCAGTTAAAATTACCGCTTACGCTGAGGGTTTTTTCCATAGTGTGGGCATGAGATTTTCTACATCCTATCCACTTTGCTGCTACTGTAAATGCTGCGAAATTTCCGCACACAATTCTGTTGTGGAAATTTCGCAGCATTTACGCTACGTGGGAACCCGGCCTTAGGTGCGGATTTTACCTGCAGTTTTTCTGCACCAAATTACGCAATGTGTGCATGTAGCCTTATGCCTTTGGAATCGCTGCTTTTCTGTTGCGGGTTTTCCCCATTGAATTCAATTGGGAGGTAAAACTTGAAACAAATAACAAAATGTTGCAGTTTTTGCACCGCGTGTTTGCCACAAAAATCGCAACTCAGAAAAAAAAAAGCTTGTCATTTAAAATGAATGAAAAGGTTTTTACTTACCACCTGGCCATCGTCAAAGCGACAGGTTTTTCTGTTCTCCGTCCAGGTCGTCCTCCTCCTCGGACGTTTCATCCCATGTGACTACTGCAGCCAATCACAGGATGCAGCAGTCAAATGGGCTGCAGCGTCATCCCAGGTGGCCGCACTGCACAGACAACTGAGGGACGCGTCGCCATGACTACAGAGACCAGGGTAAGTAGAAACTTCTTTTTTTTTTAAACCACTTTTCAGCAGTGGACATTCCGCCCGAAAAACTGCACCACAATTTGGTGCGGTATTCCCTGCGGGTTCCAGGATGGATACACTGTGTATTTTTACACAGCGTATCCACCTTGTGTGAACGTAGCCATACTATCCATATAGACTGCTATAGACCCAATGCTTGCATTAACTAGAACATAAATATATAAGTTTATATGATTGTCCATACTAAATTACTGCACGTTGCGGTCAGATTTCTGAATTTTAAGCACAGAGTAAAGCGGAGTCTGTAAATTTGAACACTTTAACCCTTTAAATAAAAAAAACATCTTCAATTGCTCTTTTTTTTTTAGATTTCTATGCTATGCTTTACATAGTGTTGATATTGCTTCCCAGCAAGCAAAACTAATCATTCTAACCAAGTCAGTACAATATGCAAAAAAAAGAAGACGTTTTATGGCAGCAAGACCAACCTGTGCCCACTGCTCTCTGCTGCTCCTGCAAGTCCTAGTGATACAAACAATTTTGAACTGTGGCAGGAAGCAGGAAATACAGGCAGAGATCACAAGACTGATGGACACTTCCTAGTTACATGTGCAAGCTTTATTTCTTATTGCAAATCATTACTGCCATCTGCTGTTCATTTTATGCAATAACACCCATTCACTCTTTTTGGTCAGTAAGAAAATATAGAGATTGTTTAGGAATTTATGCAACTCTTAGGCCCCATGCACACAACCGTAATTTTTTATCTTTGGCTTAAAGGGCAGGTGCACACACTTCAGTTTGTCATACGTTATTTTAGCCAAAATAAGGAGTCTGTTTGGACTGAAAACTGCACTGTGTGAACCTCACCTTAAAGGGGTTGTTCGGCACGGGGCGGTTTTTCATACTGATGACCTATCCATAGGATAGGTCATCCGTATATGTTCGGTTGGGTTCCGACACCAAATACTGAATAGATCAGCTGTTCAGGCTGCCTCTGGGCACCGGATGTTATGCAGTGGCCGGTGTCAGCAGCAGATGGTTCCGGTCACAGTATAGCGGCCCCTATAGCTTCCCTTATACAGTATAATGCCCCATAGATGTCACCATACAGTATAATGCCCCTTTAGCTGCACCCAGGGCCGTATTTGCCACTAGGCACTGGGGGTCCAGTGCCTAGGGCAGCTACTTGTGGGGTGGTGCCAGACAACATAAGTTTTTTACTTACGGTATTTATTTTTTTAACATGCTCCCCTGCTGTTCGCCCTAAATTCTGCGTTTTTTGCGTGGTGAGGGGAGGGTACGATGGCGACGTGCGGGTTCGTCCTGTATATGCTGGACTCATGGCAATCTCAGTACAGGGTTCAGTTAGTACCAGTGGCGTAACTACCGCGGTAGCAGCCGTAGCGCCTGCTACAGGGCCCGCGGCTTGAGGGGGCCTGTACCACCAGCAGACATGCCCCCCATATGCCCGGTGACACCTCTAGTAGCCGTTATGGCTGTTACAGCAGTAGCGCAGCTACTAAGGGGCCCGCGCTGCCGAGCCTCCAACAACTATGGGCCAGGCAACACAGGCCCTCTCATGCCTGTAGGCGTCACTAGCACCGGAGGGGGCCCTGATGCTAGAGACAGCCACCCCGTCTTGCAGTAATTGTACCTGCGTCTATAGCTTTATTATATTATTTATTATATTTAGAGGTATTGAGAATTTTAAAGTTTATAGATACAGAAATGTTTTAAAAGTGAGAAGCTGAAGACATCTGAGCGAAAAACTGCAGAAATGGGTCGTGGCCGGAAGAAATCCATCATAGATGTCTGGACCAGAGGGAGAAGAAAAGAACTAGAATCTGAGACGTCACCGGTGAGTCACAATGTAAATGTTTATTCTACCTCTAATCAGTACTGTAGTCGCTGTATGATCTGCAGCGAGATGATGGAGGTATGATTTTTTTTGGTGAAACAGCATCTCCCAGCATATCCTCACCATTGTTCGGGCCATGCTGGGAGCTGTAGTTTTATGCCGTACAAACCTGCAGGGGTTGCACTAAATTGAGCTGTATTTGTTCTGGTGTTGTATATATGTACTGATCTTGGTTCTGATGCTGTATGTAAGTACTGAGCTTGGTTATGGTGTTGTATATATGTACTGATCTTGGTTCTGATGCTGTATGTAAGTACTGAGCTTGGTTATGGTGTTGTATATATGTACTGATCTTGGTTCTGATGCTGTATGTAAGTACTGAGCTTTGTTCTGGTGCTGTATATACGTATGAAATTAGTTTTGGTTCTGTATATATGTAATGATCTTGGTTCTGGGGATGTATATATGTACTGAGATTGGTTCTGGGGATGTATTTATGTACTGAGCTTGGTTCTGGTATTGTACATATTTACTGAGCTTGGTTCTAGTGCTGTATTTATGTACTGAGGTTGGTTCTGGTGCTATATATATGTATGGGCTTTGTTCTAGTGCTGTATTTATATACTGAGCTTTGTTCTAGTGCTGTATATATCTATTGATCTTGGTTCTGGTGCTGTATATATGTCAGAGCTTGGTTCTAGTGCTGTATTTATGTACTGAACTTGGTTGTGGTACTGGATATATATATATATATATATATATATAGCAAAATCCAATACACAGGACAGCACTCCAAATTCAGTGAAAAAAATCGGATCTCTTTAATCACCACATGCTTGTACGTTTCAGCCCTACTCAATGGGCTGTCCTGTGTATTGGATTTCGCTGTTTATATGGTACACTGGTCGTGTGTCTGAACAGGCACTTGTGCACCCTATACTGGAAGAACGGTGCTGCTTTTGCTTTGCTTTTTTTAAATATATATATATATATATATATATATATATATATATATATATATATATATATAAGCTTGGTTCTGGATCTGTAATTATATAGGATATATTTATAATAACAAAGGTGCAGGGCAGATGGAATTTTTCTCAATTCATTGTATATTTAATGGGAACTTGTCTGGTAATTTTAATTTCTTGAACCACCACCATGCGGTAATACATGACCTGCCAATATTTCCAAACATTCCCTTGTATGTTTTCAGATGCAGCAAAATCTTTAAAATCCACTTTTAAAACGGCGCATACTATATGCTAATTACTCATTAAAGGGTCATGGGGCGGTGCCGCTATCTTGAAGAATCACATAGTCCTGCCTCCAAACCTACCTTTACATGTTTGAGTGACATCTCCCTGGCTGATACAACTTTCTCGGCGCACCATTGCCTTGTGGCACCATACACAAGGGGGGGGGGGGGCTGTGTGGCACTATATACAAAGGGGGCTGTGTGGCACTGTACACAAGGGGGAGCTGTGTGGCACTATACACAAGGGGGAGCTGTGTGGCACTATACACAAGGGGGAGCTGTGTGGCACTATACACATGGAGGAACTGTATGGCACTATATACAAGGGGGAGGGCTGTGGCTCTATCTACAGGGGTGTGTGTGTGGCACTATCTCTTAAGTGGGGCTGTGCTGCACTATCTACTAGGGGGGCTGTGTGGCACTATATACAGTGGGAGCTGTATAGAGCTATATACAATGGGGGCTTTATGGCGATATCTACAGGGGGGCTGTACAGCACTATCTACAAGGGAAAGGTGGGGGTGCTATCTACAAAGGGGGGGGGCCCTGTGTATAGGCGGGGCTATATAGCACTGTCTACAGGGGGGCTGTATGGCACATTCTGCAGGGGGGACTATTTATAAGGGGGGCTGCTTGTGGCACCCGGGGGGGAGGGGTCCCGGTCAATAGTTTGCTATGGGGCCCAGTCTTTCCTAGTTACGCCCCTGGTTAGTACAGTGCTGATTGGTGTAGCTACCTGGTAGGGGGGCTGTGTGGCATTTCATAAACTGTAATGTCAGGAATGTGATCTATAATGCACACTGTCCCCGCAATAAAATCTATGTGGGGATGACATCGAGAGAACTGAAGTGTGCGTTTGATGGAACACATCTGAGACATAAAAGGCATTAAGAGTGGAGATCATGAGCAGGATTTGGTGATAGAAGTAAACCCCTCGCCAGACATTTCAGGGATCACCATGGTAGTAATTGGAGGCTCCTTAAAGTTAAGGGGATTCACCGTATATACCAGGGTAACCATGGGGGAGACATCTTTAAAAGCCTGTTACGTAGAGAGATAAAATGGATCGTGACACTTGATACTTTATCTCCAAAGGGTCTAAATAAAACACAGTGCTTTGCATCCTTTCTATAATTGTTATTCTTGCTATGTAGGTATTGATATATGTTTTATCTCTTTTTGACAGTTTTTTTTAATGCTGAACCTGTTCTATGGATTACCAGATCTCTGGGATTTTTGAGGATCATAACTCGAAGTATGGGGATGTGACTATCCACCTAAATTTTCCGTTTATCATCGACTAACAGATATACATACATCTCTTACCCATATCACGTGTCTATATTACTGCTAATGGTGTATTTGTTGAACCCTATATAACTATATATATTTCGTTTTTTGTAACTGCATAGGTTATGGAGGATCATGTATTTAATTGAGACACTAAGATTGCATAACATAAATTATATGATATGGGGTATTGTGGATTAATCATTATGTCTCTGTACACATACAGTATATCACGTGGGTATAATAACTATATATACCTTTTCTTCTTTATTAATATATTACATTAATATCTTTTTTCACATACTGTGGGCCTTGAGTCGTCGGTCTCTCTGTTTGGACTTGTGGGCGATTTATGCCCCCCAGTTTTCTGCTGACACATACGACTGGAGCCTACACTCTTAGAACTTCATTTTCATATTTTTCACGGTTTATTTATTTTGTTTTCATTTTTTGTTTGATTTCACTCACATTTATTAATACTTTTCCATTAATCATAATATCACTTTATATGTGTGTGTCCGTTTTTTGAAGTGGGCGGATTGAACCGATTTGCATCGCTGTGATGGTTCACGGTGATTCACTCTGTCGGCTAACCCACTCCGTTTTTTGCTCGGACGCTCTTTCAATTATACACTTATATATTTATATCAACACTTGGTTTATTGGGTTTTTCCACTTTATTTAATTTTTAAATAAAAATTATCTTTGTGACGGGGTCCGGATGGCGAATTCGAACCGCCCGCGTTGTACGCCGGCGATACTCTTCCTCTTGTGGTTCCTTTCACTATATGCTCTTCCCTCTCCCTATGTAACCACATATGTGAGCTGCAGTACAGTAAACAACTGAGTAACCTTATATTTATATTTAGATTGTTATACATTCTTTATATCTATCTGTTGTACTGAGGATCTTCTTGATTCTTTATTTATATATTTTTTTTGTTTTTGTTCACATGTGTGGTATGTATAAACCTTCTCAGCTAATAGCTAGATAACTGCTGCGTCTTTGTTAGGGATATACACCGTTCGTGCTGAGCGTGGACGGTGTTCTCCCTCTCATGGTCCCAATTGTGTAACGCCCCATATATACACTACCGTTCAAAAGTTTAGGATCACTTCGAAATTTCCTAATTTTTGAAACAAAAGCACAGTTTTTTTCTTCATTGAAGATAACATTAAATTAATGAAAAATACACTCTATACATTGTTAATGTGCTAAATGACTATTCTAGCTGCAAACGTCTGGTTTTTAATGCAATATCTACATAGAGGCCCATTTCCAGCAACCATCACTCCAGTGTTCTAATGGTACATTGTGTTTGCTAACTGTATTAGAAGGCTAATGGATGATTAGAAAACACTTGAAAACCCTTGTGCAATTATGTTAGAACCGCTGTAAACAGATTTGCTGTTTAGAGGAGCTATAAAACTGACCTTCCTTTGAGCTAGTTGAGAATCTGGAGCATTACATTTGTGGGTTCGATTAAACTCTCAAAATGGCTAGAAAAAGAGAGCTTTCATGTGAAACTCGACAGTCTATTCTTGTTCTTAGAAATGAAGGCTATTCCATGCGAGAAATTGCCAAGAAACGGAAGATTTCCTACAACGGTGTGTACTACTCCCTTCAGAGGACAGCACAAACAGGCTCTAACCAGAGTAGAAAGAGAAGTGGGAGGCCCCGTTGCACAACTGAGCAACAAGACAAGTACATTAGCGTCTCTATTTTGAGAAATAGACGCCTCACAGGTCCTCAAGTGGCAGCTTCATTAAATAGTACCCGCAAAACGCCAGTGTCAACGTCTACAGTGAAGAGGCAACTCCGGGATGCTGGCCTTCAGGGCAGAGTGGCAAAGAAAAGCCATATCTGAGACTGGCTAATAAAAGGAAAAGATTAATATGGGCAAAAGCACACAGACATTGGACAGAGGAAGATTGGAAAAAAGTGTTATGGACAGACGAATCGAAGTTTGAGGTGTTTGGATCACACAGAAGAACATTTGTGAGACGCAGAACAACTGAAAAGATGCTGGAAGAGTGCCTGACGCCATCTGTCAAGCATGGTGGAGGTAATGTGATGGTCTGGGGTTGCTTTGGTGCTGGTAAAGTGGGAGATTTGTACAAGGTAAAAGGGATTTTGAATAAGGAAGGCTATCACTCCATTTTGCAACGCCATGCCATACCCTGTGGACAGCGCTTGATTGGAGCCAATTTCGTCCTACAACAGGACAATGACCCAAAGCACACCTCCAAATTATGCAAGAACTATTTAGGGAAGAAGCAGGCAGCTGGTATTCTATCTGTAATGGAGTGGCCAGCGCAGTCACCAGATCTCAACCCCATAGAGCTGTTGTGGGAGCAGCTTGACCGTATGGTATGCAAGAAGTGCCCATCAAGCCAATCCAACTTGTGGGAGGGGCTTCTGGAAGCATGGGGTGAAATTTCTCCCGATTACCTCAGCAAATTAACAGCTAGAATGCCAAAGGTCTGCAATGCTGTAATTGCTGCAAATGGAGCATTCTTTGACAAAAGCAAAGTTTGATGGAGAAAATTCTTATTTCAAATAAAAATCATTATTTCTAACCTTGTCAATGTCTTGACTATATTTTCTAGTCATTTTGCAACTCATTTGATAAATATAAGTGTGAGTTTTCATGGAAAACACAAAATTGTCTGGGTGACCCCAAACTTTTGAATGGTAGTGTATATATCAATTTTTTGTTACTTCTCTGTATATGAGATTTATATACATTTTTTTTATATACTTTATTTGATGGTGGACATTGTGATATGTGTATAGATTTTTTTTTTGGTCATAATGAATGCCATATTATATTACTAACATGATCCGACAATATTATTTATAATGGTATATTCTAATGATTGTTAAATTTTCATTGTGTTTGCCGTGTTGGACAGGATGGGGATATTCTGCTCTTTTCACTTGACCAATAGGTATTTTTGAATGGGTGAATCCTTCTGTTTTGATATATACTTTACCTGCGGTCTGTGCGCATGCGCCTTGCGAGTCTATCTGAGTGCTGTACCGGAAGTTGTCATCGGTCATTGAATGTGGGCATTTGAGTCTACCTCGATGGGCGAATGTGGCGCGGAAAGTATGGGACCAGATGTGCTGGGGAGGCGCTATGCGCCGATCAAAGCCGCTTTATTGGGCTCAGTATTTAAACCTCTGTTTGAGGCTAGCATTTACCTTCTCCTGACAAAGGTTGCGAAACACGCGTTGAGGTGTCTCCCTAGGTGCATACCTTTCATCTCATCAACATTTTCTACTTTTGCACTTTGTCACTTTTGATTGTTTGGAACCATGGTACAACCAGTAGAACAATCCTAGGTATTTCCTGCCCTCTGATGTGCTATTAATTAGGTACTACAGTAGTGACTTTGGCATTAACTTTTGGAATGGTGTGGCTTGTATTCACCTGAGACCGGTTTTACTTATGTTTTTTTTAACTGTTTTTGTACTATGTTTTGTCTAATAATTGTAGGGGGTTTATTTTGTCTCCAGGAAGGGGACTAATAGAGTTTATTTTTATATTTTTTAGCTATTTATTATTGATTAGTTTCATTAGACAATATTGGTTTTGTGGGGCTGTGTGGCACTACCTGGGAGAGGGGCTGTGTGGCACTACCTAAGAGAGGGGCTGTGTGGCACTACCTAAGAGAGGGGCTGTTTGGCACTACCTGGGAGGGGGGCTATGTGGCACTACCTGGGAGGGGGGGCTGTGTGGCAGTACCTACAAGCGGGGCTATGCGGAAGTACCTATGAGTGGGGCTGTGTGGCAGTACCTACGAGGGGGCTGTGTCGCAGTACCTACAAGGGGGCATTTAAATAGCGACCGTGGCATTTAAACCAGTCCCCTCCAAATGCAATACATTTGTATTGCAGTGTATTGTACCAGCAATCGCAAGGGGGAGGGGGGGGGGACGACGACTAATAAAAGTGTAAAAAAAAGTTAATTACATTTTTCAGGAGTGTAAAAAAAATAAACCTTTTCCCACTTTTCTCCAAGCACAATGTAAAAACAATACAATATACCATTATTTAACTTGCACAGTGAACGGCGTAAAAAAAAAATATGTTAAAACACCAGAACAGAATTGTTGTTTTTTTGGTCACCTTAATGCTAAAAAAAAATGTAACAAAAAATGGTACCAATATAAACTATAGCTCGTCCCACAAAAAATAAGCGCTCACATTGCTCAATCGACCCAAAAAATAAAAAAGTTATCAGAAGTCTCAGAATGTGGTGAAACAGAACTATTTTTTTTTACCAAGTAGCACAATATAAAAAATACAATATAAATTTGGTATCGCCGAAATCGTATTGAGCCGCAGAATAAAGTTAATTTGTCATTTTTACTGCACGGTGAAAGCCGTAAAAACAAAAACTAAAACACAATGGAGGAATTGAGGGTTTTTTTTCCAATTCCACCCCACAAAGATTTTTTTTTCCGTTTCCCAGTACATTATATGGTATTTTAAATGGTGACAATAGAAACTACAACTCCTCCCGCAAAAAATATTCCCTCACACCACTCTATTGACGGAAAAATAAAAAAAGTATGGCTCATGGAAGGCGGGGAGTGAATAACGAAAATGTAAAAATAAAATGTCTGGGTCGTTAAGGGGTTAATAACTTTATATGTCTTTTCTTCACATATTGATTTGGAGTTTGGTAATAAATGTAATAAAATAACATTAATGTAGTTGTATAAGATTAAAAAACAGCACCACTCCTGTCTATCGGCAGCCTCTGGCATTGCATTAACTTGGGGCTGAGCTGCAATACCAGAGACTGCCTATGGACAAGAGTAGCGCTGTTTCTGGAAGAAAGTTTCAGTGTACATACAACTCTTTTAACCATTCAGGAAATAGGATACCATACCTTTATGTTGTACTAGAAAAAAAAAAACACATCTTTGTGGGGAGAAAAATAGAGATTCCTCCTTAGCTTTTTGGGTGTCGATTTTTTACAGCATTCACTGTGCTGTAAAAACAACACGTTAACCTTATTCTGTGGGTCAGTACGATTACAGCGACACCAAATTTATATTGTCATCCTACTTCTACAAAGAAAAATTTATTTTAAAAAAACAAAACATTTGTTTTGTTTTGCCACATTCTGAGAGCCAGAACTTTTTTTTATTGTTCTATGAATGGAACGGAAATTTGCGTACAAACGAGACCAATTTATCATATTAGAGCCTTGTGTGATATATTGGTAGACATGTTAGGGACTTTTCCTTTAGCCACCTATAGAATGACTTATTTTACACCAATACTTTCACAAATCTGTTGCATTTTACAACATTGCTTAGCCTTGCGCCCTTTTCAAAACTGTCTGATGAGGCGTAAAAACTGTCCACATCACATGATAAATAAGTGATGACACAACCTAATGATTTGGATCATGCCATTCCATAATGTGGGTCACATTTTAAGGCCAGATTTACACGAGCGTGTGCGTTTTGCGCGCGCAAAAGGCACTTAACAGCTTCGTGTGTCATTACCATATGATGCGTGGCTGCGTGATTTTCGCACAGCCGCCATCATTATGACACTGTTTGTATGTTTCTAAACAGAAAAGCACGTGGTGCTTTTCTGTTTTCATTCATACTTTTTACTGCTGTTGTGCGAATCACGCGCGTCCCATGGAAGTGCTTCCGTGTGCTGCGCGTGATTTTCACGCACCCATTGACTTCAATGGGTGCGTGATGTTGTGCGAACAACGCACACATAATGGACATGTCGTGAGTTTTACGCAGCGGACACACACTGCGTGAAACTCACGGACAGTATGCACGGCCCCATAGACTAACATAGGTCCGTGCGAGGCGCGTGAAAATCACGCGCGTCGCACGGACGTATTACACGTTTATCTAAATAAGCCCTAAATGTGTATAGTTACATTATATATAGTAAGGTCTGTTCACATCTGCGTCGTTGTTTCCGTTTATGACAGAGACAATGAGGAGCTGGATGAGATTTTATTTAAGATTCATTAATTGTGACAAAGACGGGATCATAAATAGTGTAGGTCAATTGCTTCAGGTTGTATTCATGCTCGACCGAGCATGCGTCGGGAAAGATAGCTGTCAGCGTAACGAGCATTTTGCCGACAGCTATCATAAGTATATGGGCAAGCTTTAGTGTGCGGTCTCACGATATGACGTCCGCATGCAGCCAAAACACCACCCACAAGCAGGGACCAATGGCTGCACGGTTTTGCCGGGTATATTGGCAAAATTGTGCGGCCATTGGCCTCTCCCTTCAGCCACATGTGGAAGCCGAGCATGGGACCGTTGCCACTGATCTCAGAACTGTTTGATTGTATACGTGGTGCCAAGTTTTTTTCCAAACTAGACCTGCATGGGGCTTACAGCCTAATCCAGATTCGCCGGGGTGACGAATGTAAGACTGCATTTAACACCCGTGATGGACACTATGAATATCTAGTAATGCCCTTCGGCCTGTGTAATGCTCCCGCGGTCTTCCAGGAGTTTGTTAATGACATCTTCCATGACCTCCTCTATGTTTGTGTTGTGGTCTATCTTGATGACATCTTGATTTTTTTCTCCAGATCCTATGACTCATCAGAGACATGTCCGTCAAGTTTTGCTGCGGTTAAGGGAGAATCGTCTGTACGCTAAGTTGGAGAAGTGTGTGTTTGAAAAAGATGCTCTATCCTTCCTGGGCTAGATCGTCTCTAATCGATGTCTCGAGATGGATCCTGAAAAGGTAAAGTCCGTCCTGGAATGGCCACGCCCTAAAGGCTTGAGGGCCATACAGCGCTTTCTGGGATTCGCCAATTTTTACAGACAGTTCATCCCAATATTCTCCTCACTGACTTCTTCCATCTCTAACCTCACCAAGAAGGGCATGAACGCCAAGGTGTGGACTGAGGTAGAGTCCGCATTCAATAGCCTGAAGAATGCCTTCACGTCAGCCTCTATCCTCCATCATCCAGATGTTTCCCTACAGTTCTCGTTGGAGGAGGATTCTAAGGTGTAAAGTTGAACTTTTCCTCAGTCTACCATCCTCAGTCCAATGATCAGGTCGAGAGGATCAATCAGATCTTGGAGAACTACCTACGCCATTTCATCTCCAAGCAGCATGATGACTGGGTGCAGTTGCTCCCGTGGGCTGAGTTTTCTTACAATAATCATACCAGCGAGTCTACAGGGAAGACACTGTTCTTTATTGTCTATGGCCAACACCCACGAATTTCTCTCCCGGTGCCTGATACGTCTGAGGTACCAGCTGCTGACACTGCATTTAGGGACTTTTTGCAGATCTGGCAGCAGACTCGATCCTCCATCCTGCTGGCGGTCGACCGCATGAAACGGAAGGCAGACACTAGGAGAAGAGAACCGCCTCAGTTTCTCCCTGGCACGAAGGTCTGGCTATCCTCCAGGAATATCCGACTGAGGGTGCCATCTGGCAAATTTGCTCCCAGGTTCCTCGGATGCTTTGAGATCCTGCAGCAGATCAACCCTGTCGCCTACAAGCATCGGCTGCCTCCTACCCTCAAGATTCCCAACTCCTTCCATGTCTCCCTCCTGAAACCGGTGGTTCTGAACCGCTTTACCAGGACTCCTAGCCCTGCGGTTGCCTCCAGCGGCCCTTCAGACACCTTCAAAGTTAAGGAGATCTTGGACACAAAGAAAGTAAGAGGAAAGACTTTTTATTTGGTGGATTGGAGGGGGTTTGGACCTGGGAGGAGAACCTCAATGCTCCTACGCTTCTGAAGAAGTTTCTCTCTCGCTCTGGCCCCAAGAAGAGAGGGCGTAAGAGGGGGGATACTGTCATGCCCATGGCCGCAGACCGCCAGGCTCACTCTCCTCCTGACGCCCGCAGCCATAGATCTTCGAGCGCTGGCCCCAGTCTCATCCTCAGGAGACGCCAGCGCTCACTTCCGCTCACCTCGGCCGGGTCCCGTAGGGTGCACGCGCACGTTCGTGCTTGCTCTTAAAGGGGCAGCACGCGCACCGGACTTTCGTGTTTAATTAGCGCATAGCACGCTGGACTATAAGAAGGGCTCAGCCCCTTCCTTCCACGCCTGAGCGTTGTTGTCTTACCCTAAATTTGTCTATGCAAATGTTCTCCTAGTGTTTCCCAGTTCCCAGTGTTCCCTGCTCCTGTATCCTGTATCCCGTGCTATCCTGGTCAAGTGCCGTGCTCAGCTGAAGTTGTGCTGTGCTGTACACCACGCCTGTCCTGCTACACCACACCTGATGTTTGCCTGCTGCCTAGTCCCAGCAGAGCCTGCCTTGCTACTGTCCGAGCTGCCACAGTTACCCCATACGAACTATAGACTGTAACCTGCGCCCTGTCGGCCAGCTGCCATACCGCCAAGGCGGTACAGCCCTGTGGGTCCACGAACCCAATGTTACACCGACCAAGAGCGGCAACACAGATGTTCATCTGGATTGTGTCTATACTGTGGTCACAAGGGACATTTCATGCGCCAATGCTCTCAGAAGCCGGTAAACTCCAGCATCTAGGGTTGATTGGAGAGAAAACCCTAGGTGTATCTACCTAAATTCTACCCTGCTACTAAATTCCCTTCCAGATTGTCTATTCCTGTGTCAATTGTCACCAATAAAGGATCGCACTGTGTGCCTGCTTACTTGGATTCCGGAGCAGCTGCAGATTTTATCCAGCAAGACCTAGTTTACCATCCCCACTTGGCCACCGTTCCTCTGGAGAAACCTCTGGCAGTCGCTTTAGTTCATGGACAGCCTCTGCCGCACCCTATCCTGTCTGTCACTAAGCCACTGAGACTACAGTTAGGAGTCTTTCATTCTGAGCTAATAGCCTTCTACGTCTTAACCAAAGCTATTAAACCCCTCCTGCTGGGATTGCCATGGCTTCGCCAGTACGCCCCAGTCCTTGATTGGAATTCCAGAGTGGTCCTCCAATGGGGACCCCGATGTCTTCACCGATGTCTGCCTAAGGTTCGACCTGTTGTTTCTCCTCTGCCTCAATCTCTCTCTCTGGACTACCTCCACAATATACCCATTATGCAGATGTTTTCAGCAAAAATTAGGCAGAGGTCTGTTCCCCTCATCATCCCTATGACTGTCCTATCGAGCTGCTTCCGGAAGCCTCTCCCCCTTGTGGACGGGTTTATCCTTTCTCCTTGCCAGAAACCCAGGCCATGTCGGAGTAAGGAGAACCTATAGAGAGTGGGTTCCTCAGGAAGTCTACATCTCCAGCCAGAGCTGGATTTTTCTTTGTGGAAAACCATGGATCTCTTCGACTGTGCATTGACTACTGTGGGTTAAATGAAATCACGGTCAAGAACAAGTACCCCTTGCCGCTTATCGCCGAGCTCTTTGACAGAATTCTGGGAGCCAAGGATTTCACTAAGCTTGATCTTCGCTTGGCCTATAACCTGATCCGTATCCGCAAGTGTGGCGAATGGAAAACCGCATTTGACACCCGGGACGGTCACTACAAGTATTTCGTAATGCCCTTTGGACAATTCAATGCTCCAGCAGTGTTCCAAGAATTCATAAACTACATATTCCGTGATCTTCTGTATGTCTGCGTGGTGGTGTATTTGGATAACTTCTTGATCTACTCACCTGATCTGATGACGCATCTGAAGCATGTACGCCAAGTCTTGTTGCGGTTAAGGGGGAATAGCCTGTACACGAAACTCGAGAAGTGTTTGTTTGAGAAAAACTCCTTGTCCTTCCTGTGGTATATTATTTTTGATCGTGGTTCTCAAATGGATCCAGTAAAGGTGAAGTCTGTCTTGGAGTGGCCACGCCCTCAAGGTCTCCAAGCTATCCAGAGATTTCTTGGATTCGCCAACTTTTATAGACAGTTCATCACAACTTTCTCGTCCCTTACTGCTCCCATCTCAGCTCTTGTCAAGAAGTGAGTGAACGCTAAGGACTGGTCCCCTGTGGCAGAGTTGGCATTCTCCAACCTCAAGAATGCCTTCATGTCTGCCTCCGTTCTTCATCATCCTGATGTGACTCAACAGTTTTCCTTGGAGGTTGATGCCTCTTCCATCGGTGCAGGAGCACTCCTGTTTCAGAGGAATTCCAAAGGAAAATCAGTATTGTGTGGATTCTTCTCCAAACTCTTTTCTCCTGCTGAGCGCAACTACTCCATTGGAGACTGAGAATTACTTGCTGTCAAGTTGGAACAGTGGAGACACCTGCTGGAGGGGGCTGCTCATCCCATCATCATCTTTACGAATCATAAAAATCTCACATATTTGCACTCTGCACAGCGACTAAATCCTCGTCAAGCCAATTGGTCGCTATTCTTCACCAGATTTCAATTTCCTCTT
The DNA here is from genome assembly GCF_050947455.1 of Rhinoderma darwinii. Classification (NCBI taxonomy): domain Eukaryota; kingdom Metazoa; phylum Chordata; class Amphibia; order Anura; family Rhinodermatidae; genus Rhinoderma; species Rhinoderma darwinii. The sequence goes on along the minus strand of NC_134692.1, from coordinate 111,971,669 downwards.
CACTTCCTCCCTGCGGACAAAAACATTAAGGCCGTTGCCCTGTGCCAGTCGTTCGAGACAGACGACTCTAAAGAAAGACCTCAACACATCATTTTATCTTCCTGGATTATTGCTGTAAACCCTCTACAGATTAAGAATATCCTTCCTGGAAAAATCTTCCTTCGACCAGCTGACAAGAAAAGAATTCTCCGCTGGGGACATAGTTCCAAACTGGCTGGGCACTCTGGTGTCTGTAATACCCGGGACTTTATTGCTCATCAGTACTGGTTGCCCATGCTTCTGAAAGATGTCTTGGACTATGTTTCTTCCTGTACGAACTGTGCCTTAAATATATCTACCCATTACAAACCTGCTGGGTGCTCCTACCTCTGCCTGTGCCTGATGCCCCCTGGCAGCGCATCGCTATGGACTTTATTACAGACCTATCTCCTTTGCTGGATGTACTACTGTCTGGGTAGTAGTGGACAGTTTCTCCAAAATGGCACATTTCGTTCCTTTAACTGTCCTTCCCTCAGCTCCTCGTCTGGCAAATCTGTTCATCCAGCACATTTTTAGTTTACATGGACTACCCCTCCATATTGTGTCTGACCGGGGTGTACAGTTCACGTCCAATTTCACGAGAGCCCTGTGTAAGCTGCCTATCATCCACAGTCATATGGTCAAGTGGAAAGGGCCAATCAAATTTTAGAAAATTATCTTCATCATTTTGTTTCGCTTCAACATGACAACTGGGTACATCTTCTGCCTTGGGCGGAATTCTCATTTAATAATCATACAAGTGAGTCTACTGCTTCTTCTCCATTCCACAGTCAGCATCCACGCGTTCCTCTTCCTGTACCAGCTATGACTCAAGTACCTGCAGAAAATTCTTCCTTTGGGTCTTTGCTTCACATCTGGCAGCAAACCAAGTCCGCAATTCTTATGGCAGTTGATCGCATGAAAAAGTGTGCTGATAGGAAAAGAAGAGTTCCTCCTTAGTCAAGGTCTGGCTGTCTTCTAAAAACATTTGTCTTAAGATCCCATCTCACAAGTTTGCTTCCAAGTTCCTCGGCCCCTTCAAGGTGTTACAACAAATAAACCCTGTGTCCTATAAGCTTCAGCTGCCCCCTACTCTCAAAATCCCCATATGGTTCCATGTATCTCTCCTAAAGCTTCTGGTCCTGAACCTTAAGGCTATGTTCACACAGAGTTTTTTTACGAGATTTTTGACGCGGAAACCGTGTCGCAAAACTCGTCAAAAATGGCCCGAAAATGCTTCCTATTGATTTCAATGGGAGACGGAGGCGTCTTTTTCCTGCGAGTGGTCAAACCGCCTCGCGGGAAAATGAAGCGACATGCCCTATCTTCGGGCGTTTACGCCTCTGATCTCCCATTGACTTCAATAGGAGGCAGAGAAAGCGTATTTCGCTGCGTTTTATGCCCGCGGTGCTCAATGGCCGCGGGCGAAAAACGCCACGAAAATCGGTTTGCAGGGAGAGGAAAATCTGCCTCAAACTTCCAAATGGAATTTTGCAAATCCCCTGGTTCTGCAATCACCCCCAGTGGGTTTTCTGACATCTTTGAGGTAAAGGAAATCCTGGACTTCAGGAGGGTAGGAGGGAGGACTTTCCATCTGGTGGACTGGAAAAGGTTTGGTCCTGAGGAGAGGTCATGGGAGCCTGAAGAGAACATTGATGCCCCAACTCTAATCAAAAAGTTCCTCTTACGCTCTGGACCTACAGTTGCTGACCGCCGGCACGTGCTACTTATCTCCGGCAGCCGCAACTACAGGACACTGTCTTCTTGCCGGCGTCTCCCTCCCCAGAGACGCCAGCACACGCGGCTGCAGTTCCCCACTGCTGCCAGTAGGGTGCGTGCGCGCTCGTCCCAGCCTTAAAGGGCCAGCATGTGCACCAATGTAAATGTTCCCTACCCAATCCCTTTGCACCCTGGACTATATAACGGACTCTGCTTCTTCCTCCTTGCCTGAGCGTTGTTGTGTCTGCCTATGTTCATTATTGCAAGTGGTCCCTTAGTTGTATCCTGTTTTCCCATATCCCGTATCAGGTATTCCATTTCCAGTAATTGTGTTTGTTTCTGTGGGAAGTCTAGTGGAATTATACTGTGTGGGGGTAGCTATAGGGACATTGTGCTGTGTGTGGGTACTATGGGGGCATTATACTGTGGTGAGGCACTATGGGAGCATGATACTGTTAGTGCTGAACCGGGTGTGCATGGGCGAGGATTGGGCAGTGTTACAGGCGTGGCTTAAAAGGAAAAAAAAATTGTCCCTCTTTTGCGATACTTTGGGAGCTATGCTTCTGGGTGTATCATACTAGTAATGTATGCATACTTTGCTTAGCTTTTAAGATGATATTGTAAATTACGATTAGTGACCAACGCCCAAATGATGTTGAATGATAGGTGTTCCTTTAAATGAAGCTCTAAAATGCACTCCCATTTTATGGGTCGCAACGCGTCCAAATCAATTCACTTTTCTGCATTGTACGCAATACAACACAGTGATCTATGGACACGCACCCTGTGTCACGGCTAAAGTCGCCGCGTAACCCTATCATTTTTAGTTTTATTTTATTTTTTTATCACGGAGGTCCATGGGTGATGGATTTGAAAACTTAAACACGAATGCATTTTTTAATCAGTTTTTGAATCAGTCTACATAAATTGCAGAGTGAAAAGGAATATGACCGGATGGCCATAATATGTATGTACTGTGTGTGTGTGTGTGTATATATATTGTGACATCTTGGGGACCACTTAGCTCACAGGATCGCCATCTCCAGGGTGAGATGGTTGGCACACATATAAAGTTCACTCCAACTCATGGAATAAAGGTTTATACCAGCCGCAGCTAGCTTTATTGTCTTCACCACAGCAAGCAGTGTTACAACAAAAAAACATACAAAATCAACCCTAGGCCGTCCAGCCTCTAACTAAACATTAATTGTCCCTCACTAAGAGACCCTGAGCCTTGTGCCCAGTACCTCAAAACCATAGGCAGTTTTACCTTAGACGTTGGTGACTCTCACAGACTAGCATGCCTGTCTTCCCCAGACTGAGAGCCCTGTGTGAACAGCACACACCTCAATTAAAGAGCCACCTCAGGTGAAGCCTACCTAGGCTCATCAGACAGCCCAATACATGGACTTTCTGTATGGAGTGGAAGCCGCCCTTCTCCTTCACACTCCAGCAAACCAGGCCCTATTCCGGGCTTTACACCCAAGCAACAGCAGAGAAAACCCTCTCTGCTGTACATGTTCCCTGGTTGCTTAAAACCTGACAGTTTCTACACTGTCCAGTAGCTGCACTACTACAATATATATATATATATATATATATATATATATATATATATCTAGCTATCTTAGTGAATGGGAGTTGCCGTGGCATGCAAGGACATGTTGATATAAGTAAAATATGCAGAGTAGAAAGTCCCCAGAATTTTTTTGTGATAGTGTTTAGCGTGTGGTATAAATAAGATAATCACTTTATTCTGCGAACTACCCTCCGCTACTGAATATTTTGCCACGGATCTTGTATCTCTTTCAGGTGCTGCCGGTACACATCCCACACCCATTCTTTCAAGCTCTGCTGTCGCTACTCCACAAGTTCATATGGGTGGGGAAACCCGCGCGTATTGCGCGATCTATGCTTTTTCGTGCTAAGTGTGAGGGTGGCGTTGGTCTCCCGGACTTTGTTTCCTATCATCAGGCCTCCCACTTGACACAAACTTTGGACTGGTTTAGGCACACTGAGATTAAAGTGTGGGTGTCCATGGAGCAGGCCTTTCTTGAAGTCCCTTTGTAGGCCTTACCTTAGTTGGGCAACCACGTTCCCCTGTCGGCGCGGACGCACCCGACTATCGGGCCCACCCTGGCGGTTGCGTCACGGCTCATTTCCCCGAAAAGAGATTTCTCAGTCTCCCTCTCCCTTGTTTCCTATCTTGGGCAATCCTGCATTCCTACCGGGGCGGGAAGGGGGGCCCTTTCAGCTCTGGTTGAAGGCAGGTAAGAGACGTGCCACACACTTTATGCAGGATGAGACGTGGATGACTAACGCACAGTTGGAGTCTTTGTGTGATCCTGTTCCATTTACTGCATGGCAGGTCACCCAGTTGAGACACTTCCTCGCGTCCCTAACTAACTCATCGGCATACTCACGAGATAGTTCCCCTTTCTAACTCCTTTGCACAGGCACGGGCACGGTGCGTCACTCGTTGTCCAGACTTTATACACTCCTGATCTCTCCATCCAATTTGTCCACTCCTGCCTACTCGTTAAGCTAGGAGAGGGACTTGGGTCTAACATTAACTACGGAGCATAAGGATCGCTTGTCACTATGACGCATATATCCTCTATGGCTAGCAGATTTCAGGAGGTGGGGTTTAAGATCCTGTCGAGATGGTATAGAGTGCCTTCCAGATTGCATGCGATGATACCTGCGGTCTCGCCGTTGTGTTGGAGATGTGGTGACTATGTGGGTACAATTCTGCACATTTTTTGGGATTGCCCGCTCTTGACTGATTTTTGGTCTGAGGTGTGGCGCATTTCCTCGAAATTCGTGGATTTCCTCCTTCCGAGATCTCCGGGCGTTTTCCTGCTCCATCTGTGTGATGTGCCATTATCCACGTATCGACGCTCAGTGGTTCGCCACCTGGTGAATGCAGCTAGAGCGTGCGTGCCCGCGCTGTGGAGACAATATTACCCCGCATCGGTGGGCATGTGGTTCAGCAAAATCCAGGAGATTATGAGAATGGAGGACCTCACGGCATCAATGAGAGGATCCCACGCCAACTTTCTTAAAATATGGCGTGTCTGGATTCGGTTTCAATCATCTGTGGAGTATAGGACCATCATGGCCTCTTGAGCATAATCCCTAGGCCCATTACGTCAGGTCAGTTCTCTCTCCTTCCCTTTTCCTTTCTGTTCCCTCTTCTCTTTTGTTTCTCCTTAGCTCTTTCCTGTTCTCTTACAGGTTATTATGCATGGCTGCGGGTTCAGGGTGCATACAAGAGTTTTTCTATCAATATTAATTTCAATTGTACGTTGTTATTCTTTGTGTTCTTTGCACTCCTTGTAATTCCATATGCTGGCCTGTGGGCCGATGTCAGTGCTGTTTATGTCTGCACCATTATATTTGTGTTCTGAAAACGTAAAATAAAAGAATTAAAAAAAAAAAAAACAACTTTATTTTGCGGTTCATTACGATTACGGGAATGCCAAATTTATATAGGTTATTTTTATGGTTTACTACTTTTGCACAATAAAAACACTATTTAAAAAAAAAAAGTATTAGTTTTTGTCACCCTATTCTAAGGGCTAGAACTTTTTTTTATTTTTCGGCCGATGTAGCTGTATGAGGGCTTTTGTTTTACGGGACGACTTGTAGTTTTTATTGGTAGTATTTTGGGGTATATATGACTTTTTGATCACTAAGGCAGGATGAACAGTAAACAGCAATTCAGGCAAAGTTTTTTATTTTATTTTTCACTGCGTTCACCGTGCGAGTTAAATAGCGTAATTCGGGTGATTACAGACAAAGCAATACCAATTATGTCTAGCATTTTAGTTTTAGTTTTTTCATAAAAAACATTTTGTAAGTGGAATTGTAAAGGATCTGCCAGACACAGCTTCTGTGTCGACGCCCGTGGTTAGTCAGTCTGCACCTGCTCCTAAGTCTGATCAAGTGACCCCTCCTTCTACCAATCAGGCTGGGAGGCTGAGGAGTGGGAGAGCCTATCACAGCCTGGCCTCTGTCTATTTATACCTTCACTTCCTGCTTCTCCTTTGCCTGTGATTCAGTCGGTTTCCTGGCTCTGCTGCTGCTGCTTGTACTTTTGTCCTCTGCTCCATATAGACTACTCTCCTGCTCTGCGTTTGGTACCTCGTACACTCCTGGTTTGACTCGGCTCGTTCACTTCTCTTGTTGCTCTCGGTGTGGCCGTGGGCAACTGCCCCGTTCCCCTAGCTTCTGTGTACCCCTGTCTGTTTGTCTGTCGTGCGCATAGTGAGTGTAGGGACCGTCGCCCAGTTGTACGCAGTCGCCTAGGACGGGCCGTTGCAAGTAGGCAGGGACTGAGTGGCGGGTAGATTAGGGCTCACCTGTCTGTCTCCCTACCCCGGCATTACAGGAATTTAGGGATTTTTCATTTATTTATTATTAAAGGGGTTGTCCACTACAGAAAAACTATCCACCGGATAGGTCATCAGTATATGATCTGTGGAGGTCTGACACCCAGACTCCCCACCATTAAGCCGCTCCGGCTGCCTCCAAACACCGGACTTACATTCCGGAAGCAGTTGGCTCTGGCTCTGGCCAAAGGCGTAACTAGGAAAGATTGGGCCCCATAGCAAACTTTTGACTGGCCCCCCCTAGATGCCACACGCAGCCCCCCTTATAGATAGTGCCCCCTGTAGATTGTGCCATACAGCTCCCCTGTAGATAGTGCTATACAGCCACCCTATAGACAGTTACACCCCACTTGTAGATAGCACCCCCACTTCCCTCCTCTAGATAGTGCCATACAGTCCCACTGTAGATATCATCATAAAGCCCCCCTGTAGATAGCGCCATATAGCTCCCCCTGTATATAGTGCCACACAGCGCCCCTCCCTTGTATATAGTGCCACACAGCCCCCGTTAGTAGATAGTGCCACACAGCCCCCTAGAAGATAGTGTCACACACAGCCCCCTGTAGATAGCGCCACAGCCCTCCCCTGTAAATAGCGCCATACAGCCCCAATAGTAGATAGTGCCACACAGCCCCCCTTAGTAGTGCCACACAGCCCCTTGTATATAGTGCCACACAGCCCCCTTTGTATATAGTGCCACACAGCCCCCCTAGTATATAGGGCTACCCTGCTCCCCCCTTATATATAGTGCCACACTGCTCTCCTCTTGTATATAGTGCTACACTGCTTCCCCCCTTGTATATAGTGCCACCCTGCTCCCCCTTGTAAATAGTGCCACCCTGCCCCCCTTGTATATAGTGCCGCAAACCCCCCCAAATATATATTATACTTACCTTGCCCGATTCTTGCGACGGACGTTGCGCTGCACAGGCTCCGGTCGGGACACATGCACAGACCAGCGTGATTCAGTGATGTCATCACGCCGGCCTGTGCAAGGAGCCTTCCTAGCACCTGGCATGCCGCCTCAGGACCGATTCGAGCGTTTCTGTTGCCTGACACGAAAATCGAAATGGCGCCCCCCAGATTTTGATTGACATCCCCCTGGCTATTCTACATCACTACCAGCCTCCTCAAACTCTTGCGGATGCACCGTTGACTTGTACTCCCCTGGCATGCGTGGTGCAGCGTTGAAGCTGGGCAGAGTACACCGCGCTGTACATTGATTGCCCAAGTAGTCGAAGGCAACATACATTTGGAAATATCGTCAGGTCATGTATGGTGGCGGTTCAAGGGGTTAAAACTACCAGACAGGTTCCCATTAAATATACAATGAATTTAAAACAGTTCCATCTGCCCTACAATTTTGTTGTTATAAATATATCCTATATAATTACAGCTCAAGAACCAAGCTCTGACATATACTGCTTCAGAACCAAGCTCAATACATATATACAACACCAGAACCAAGCTCTATACATATATAAACAGCACCAGAATAAAGCCCAATACATATATACAGAACCAGAACAAAGCTCAATACATAAATACAGCACCAGAACCAAGCTCAGTACATAAATACAGCACAAGAACAAAGCTCAGTGCATATTTACAGCCCCAGAACCAAGCTCAGTACATATTTACAGCCCCAGAACCAAGCTCAGTACATATTTACAGCCCCAGAACAAAGTTCAGTACATAAATACAGCACAAGAACCAAGCTCAGTACATATATACAGCACCAGAAGAAATACAGCTCAATTTAGTGCAACCCCTGCCATATAGGTTTGTACGGAGTACAATTACAACTCCCAGCATGGCCCGAACAATGGTAAGGATATGCTGGGAGATGCTGTTTCACAAAAAAAAAATCATATCATAATCAAACCATCCATGATCTTGCTGCAGATCATACAGTGACTACATTACTTATTAGAGGCAGAATAAATATTTACATTAAGTGACTCACCGGTGACGTCTCAGACTCTAGATCTTGTTCTCTTTTCTTTTCCATCTGGTCCAGTCCTCTATGATGACTTCTCCCGGCCACAGCCCATTTCTGCAGTTTTCCGCTCAGATGTCTTCAGCTTCTCACTTTTAAAACATTTCTGTACCTATAAACGAAGATAAAATTCTCAACACCTCTAAATATAATAGCGCCATGCACTGCACCTTTAATTATAATAGCACCATACACTATGTCCCTCATTGTAATAGTACCATACACTGTGTCCCACACACACACACCGTGCCCCCTGTAGATATTGCCCCCATAGCCCCCTTATAGATAGTGACCCCCATAGAGCCTCTGTAGATAGTATCCTACGTAGAAGCCCCTGTAGATAGTGCCCCATGTACAGCCCCCTGCGGATAGTGCCCACATATGGACTCCAGAGCTGCAAGGCAATAGTGCTAACCACTGAACCACATATAGCTCCCCTTTAGTTAGTGCTCCACATATAGCCCACCTCTGTAGATAGTGCCTCGCATTTAACTCCCCCTGTATATAGTGTCCCACATATAACCCACCCCTGTAGACAGTGCCCTACATATAGCCCCCCTGTAGATAGTGCCCTACAAATAGCTCCCCCTATAGTGCTCCACATATAGCCCACCCCTGTATATATAGTGTTCTACATATAACCCACCCCTGTAGATAGTGCCCTACATATAGCTCCCCCTGTATATAGTGCTCCACATCCCCACATATAGAACCCCCTGTAGATAGAGCCCCGTTGGAGATAATGCCACTCATGCCAATGCCACTGATCCGTTTCCCGAGCCGTCTTCTGAGCAGGTCTGCTGGGTCTGAATGGCGAAAGCGGCACAATGATGTAATCGCGCCGCTAGCGACATTGAAAGGCGCTGATTGGAAGGGTAGAATGACTTGCCCCGTCAATCAGCGTCTTTCAACAACGGTAGCGGCGCGATGGCGTCTTTGCGCCGCTAGCGTCATTGAAAGGCACTGATTGGCAAGGTAAGTAATTTTGCCCTGCCAATCGGCGTCATTGTGCTGAATGGTCGGGCACGGAACGTGCCTATCCTTTCAGCGCTAATGCATGCAATTGTGCTGCTACAGCTGTAGTTAGGCCACTGGCTCCGGCCACTGAATAGGGGCCAAGCTGCAGTACTGCAACTCTGCTCCTATTCAAGTGAATAGGAGCAGATCTGCAGTTCGGCCGCACGGCCGCTATGCTATGTACAGAGCCAACTGTTTCCGGCTCCGTACATCGCATAATGGGCCATAACCTCCAATGCCCGAGGCAGCCGGAGCGGCTTAACGGTGCGGGGTCTGGCTGTCGGACCCGCACCAATGAAATACTGAAGATAGGTCATCAGTTGTTTAGTAGTGGACAATCCCTTTAACTATTATATACCTATTTTTTCCTTTTTTTTTTGTCCCAATAAGGGACTTTACTATGCGATCATGTAATCGCCTTTATATTATACTGCAATACTTCTTTACATTCTATTAGGCCTCCTGCACTTGACCATAGCTGTGTGCACAGTCCATGATTATGGCACGTACGGGCCGCAGAGTGTCATCCGCAGGCCTCCCACAATCATGGGCCGTGCACACACAAGATGTGCATTTATTTCAAAGAGCCCGCACCGCAATTGCGGACCGTATAATTACATCTTCTATTTTTTTTGCCCGGACCGTGGAAACCACATTCGTGTGCATTGATCCATAGGTTAGCATGTGTTTTATACTATCGGCTATTGCGATTCCGCAATTGCGGATAGTATACGGCTGCAAAACTACGGTCGTGGATCCTATGATTAAATCTAATATGATGGGAAAAGATGATGCAATTAATAGAGATGGATGTGGTACAGGGTTTTTTATTGTGTCAGAGGACGATGTGAGAGAACAGTTAAAAAAATTAAGTGTAACGAAGGCACCAGGCCCGGATAGGATTAGTACCAGGGCACTTAAAACTTGTGCTGATGCATTGTGTGAAATAACAGCGGATTTATATAATTGGAGTTTGATGATGGAAAAAGTGCCAAAGGTATGGAAAACATCTTGTATAGTCCCAATTCCTAAAATAGCAAACCCTTGAGGGTGCATGATTATCGACCGGTGGTGAGAACTTCTCATATGATGAAGGTGTTTGAAAGGCTGATGTTAGGGTACCTTAAAGCAGCTGTGGTAGAATACGAGGATTCGCTACAGTTTGCTTATAAACGTAGAATTGGGGTGGAGGACGCAGTTTTATATTTTTTACATAGGGCGTACTCTTATTTGGAGACGCAGGGGGTGACAGTGAGAGTCATGTTTTTTGATTTTTCCAGTGCTTTTAACTTGATAAGGCCGGACCTAATGAAATATAAATTGGAAGGAATGCAAATTAATTCTAGAGTGTCTAACTGGATATTTGATTATTTAAGGGGACGCCCCCAGTGTCTGCGGAGTGGGGAATGTACATCGAGGATAGAAATAAGTGACATTGGAGCACCACAGGGGACTGTTTTATCGCTGTTTTTATTTGCGCTATATACGGCAGATTTTAGGTACAATACTGGAAGTTGTCATCTGCAGAAATTCTCTGATGATTCCGTAATTATGGGAGCAGTAAAGGGAGGATGTGATAAAGAATATAGGGATGTGATATCTAAATTTGTTAAATGGAGTTTGGATAATGGGTTGGAATTAAATATTGGGAAAACAAAAGAAATGATTATTGATTTACGCAGAAAAATAGAGATAGTGGTGCCGGTGTCTATTCTAAATCAGGAAGTGGAGAGGGTCAGATCGTACAAATATTTGGGTATATATTTGGACCAGAATCTGGATTGGATCGAGAATACAGAAAAGGTGTACAAAAAGGCAATGAGCCGGTTGTATTTTTTACGTAATTTGCGCTTGTTTAATGTGTGTGATAAAATGATGGTAATGTTTTATAACTCTGTGGTCGCTAGCGTTATATTTTATGGTGCTGTTTGTTGGGGAGGTAATATCAGAGAAGCAGAAAATAATGAATTGAATAAGGTGATCAAAAAGGGAAAAGCGATCATGGTCAGTGAGGTGCCGTTATTTGAGGAGGTATTAGAGAAAAGGTTATTAAGGAAGATTAGTGAAATTAAAGTAGAGGAATTGCATCCGTTACATAGCATTTTAATCGATAAACAAAGCTGTTTTAGTGATCAATTGCTACAATTTCATTGTAGGAAAGAACGATTTAAAAGATCTTTTATGCCAAAAGCTTTGCACTTTATAATATGTCTTTATAGTGTGTCATGATGCTTTTTAATATATATTTTATTATATGTTGTAGTTTTATGTTGTATTGTTTTGTATAATATGTGCTGAAAATGGGAGTTACAACTGTAAACCAATTTACCCTTGGGGATAAATAAAGTATCTATCTATCTATCTATCTATCTATCTATCTATCTATCTATCTATCTATCTATCTATCTATCTATCTATCTATCTATCTATCTATCTATCTATCATGGGCCGTGATTGCGGGCACGGTCGTGTGCATGGGGCCTTTGGCAGGGACTAAAAGGCATACACTGAAGGCAAACCTGGGAGCTTTTGTTAGACCCCTGACTGCCATAAAAACGATCGGCACCCCGGTATGGCGTTGCAGGGTAGTTGCCCCCTCCCTCTGAAACCACATAGATGCCGCAGTTGTTACTGACTGCAGCATATAAGCGGTTAAACAGACGGGATTGAAACAAACGTCAATCACACCTGTTAGAGCAGGAGCCCAGCTGTCTTTAGACAGCCTGCCACCCGCTCTAGCTGGCATGGCTGTCCTGTGCCGGCTTATGTCACAGCACCACCTTTTCAAGGCACTGAATAAGTACATAAGTACCCTTAATGACCGCCGTGAAAAGGCGTATGAGCTGTCATTAAGGAGTAAATAGAGAAAATAGCAGGCATAGCAGAAACAAAGACATTTTAATTGTTTTTAATCTTGAGTTTGTTTTAGATTTTACAGTAGCTTTGGCAGAACTATTTCTTTTAAAAAACAGAGATTGCACACCCTATGACAATACAAAAACACATGCACAAAGTTGTGAAATTGCAGCATTGTTTTTTTTTCCACATGATAGAACTACAGTACAGTTCATGATTGGATCAGTAAGACCCCATGCACACAATCGTAATTTTCATCCGTAATTACGGATGAAATTGCGGACCCATTCATTCCATTGGCCACACAAACCTTTCCGTATATTTACGAACGTGTGTCCAGGCCGTAGAAAAGATCTGCAAAATATAGAACCTGTCCTATTCTTGTCCGTAATTGCGGCACGGACTCGCCCATAGAAGTCTATGGACGCTTTCACAATTGCGGAAGGCTACGGATATGTATCCGTAGTCGTCAGATCCGTATTTGTGGACAGTGAAACCTATTACGATCATGTGCATGAGGCCTAACTCCCCTATTTGAATCCAGCCTCAAAAAGATTTGGGAAAAATTGTGTATTACTCAACATTGTGCAAAGTACTTGATAAGAAAATTCTCCACATATTTTACATCGGTAACTGATTAAAATGAGATAACTGATGATGGTGTATAAAAACATAAGGGTACGGTCCCACGAAGCGCAGTCGTCTGCGCTATTGATTCCGTCAAAAACAACGGAACCCTGTCACAACAATGACAAACGGAAACCATTAGCAACGTTTCCGTCACCGGTGAAATCAATAGTGAAGGAAACGGAAGCTAAGGTTTCAGTTTGCCTTTCCGTTAAGGGGTTAACCCGACGGAAACCTCTGACGGAGCCCCTTAACAGGAGGGCAATGCTGATGTGAACAGGCCCTTAGGGTATGTGTATGAACAAATCTTTACTTTTGGCTGAAATCACACATATTGTTTCCTTTGTTTTCTGTGGTGTTTTTTTAAACGAAAAATAAATTTGGAGCATTTTTGGCTGTCCGTGCGCCAGAAATTAAAATCTATGAGCAGGTGTAGATTTGTGCCAAAATTTACACCAATTTCTGGCATAAATGATAGTAAATCAAGTAAATGGAAGAAGGCGTAATACTGTGAACCGCCGCTACAAGTGTGTCGGCATTTTACAATACGAGCAGTGAGAGGAGTAAAGGGGAAGCAGCGCTCGCACAAGGGCCAGGCCCCTTCAAACAGCTGGTCGGCAGATGTCCCGACAGGCAGACCCCAACCAATCCGGTATTGATGGCCTATTCTGAGGAAATGTTATTTCTCCGGATAACCAGGGTTCTCGATGTTCAGGTATTGTACAGTTATCTATATTGAATATGACCATAAGGATATGGATCTAGATACATATGCCAGCTTTAGACATAAGAAACCATGTTATACTACTTATGTATGTATCCCCTCTTCCATCGGAATCTATGCAGGTACCCTTCATCCATGGATGTTGTGAAACATAAAAATATACAAGGACATAAGTAAACATACAATGGCTCCCTCTAGATGTGGTCCCCAAGATCAGGTCTAAAAGGGGTTGTCCAGGATGGGGGCGTTTTTTTTTATACTGATGATCTATTCACAGGATATAAAGAAAAATCAAAAGCCAATATGTGCTCACCATATGCGTCTTGTATTGCTTGTGATCCCTCAATATTGGAGTGCAGCGGAGGAGAGCTTGCAGAATAACAAGCCACATCCATATGTAAAGGAGAAAAAAAGAAAAATCTTCCGGCACATCCGTAAAATATATAAATTTATTCGTTAATCCAGGTTAAAATCCATAGTGGAGCATAGGTTGGGTGTGTAGATGCTTACGCGTTTCGAACACTCCAAAGAACGAGTGTGTCAGCTGTGTGTTACAGCCGACATTTCAGGGAAATGAACGGCATCCTGCTTGAGCGCAATCCCGCTCGTTTAACCGTTAAATGCCATGGTCAGTTGTGACCGCGGCATTTAAATGACTAGAAACGTTGCAATGGCCCCCCTCAACGTGATCGTGGGGTGCCGTTGGTTGTCATCGCAGCCTAGAGTCCTGAAGAAGTACTTCTTTGTACTCCGGCAGTGCTTCATAGGAGAGTGTCAGTATCACGATATACTGCAATACATTAGCAGTATATCATGCAAGCGATCCAACAATCGCTGGTTCAAGACCCCTAGGGGACAAGTCAAAAAAAGTAATAAAAGCCCTCATACCGCTCAATTGACGGAAAAATAAAAAAGTTATGGCTCAGAATATGGTGACAAATTTATTTTTTATTTTTAATAATCAGTTTTTTCCTTGTAAAAGTGGTAAAACATAAAAAAAAAACTCTTTCAATTTGGTATCACCGTAATCGTATTGACCCGCAGAATAAAGTCAACATGCCGTTTTTCCCACATGGTGAACGCCGTAAAAACAAACCCCGCAAAAGATTAAGGAATCGTTCTTTTTTTCCTATTCCACCCCACAAATATTTTTTTTACTGTTATCCACTACATTCTACAACTCGTCCCACAAAAAAACAAGCCCCCATTACTGCAATATTGTTGGAAAAATAAAAAAGTTATGGCTTTTGAAATGTGGGGAGCAAAAAACGAAAGTGAAAATCCGAAAAATGGCTGCGGTGGGAAAGGGTTAATGCACACAGCAGTGTCATGAGGCACAATAAGTGTGACTGATCTATTAAAGTTTTCTATGTGGTGATAAAAAGAGTTGTTCACCATCCTCCACCATATTGCACGAGATATGCCACACACTACACTACAAATTCCGACTGGTTTACACTTGAGTCGTATGCCAGTCTCGATAAACCTCAATGTGTGCCTGAACTCATCTCTTATTATCACTGTAATTATTAATATTTTTTTGTGTGTAAATGTGCCTTCATTTGCTTTAGTAAGTACTAAAGCAAATGAAGGGACATGTACACACATGTGCACACACAGGCATCATAAGTCACGATGTCATACACTTCTTACTTATGCCATGTTGGCACCCAAGATGCCAGCACTTGAGTTGTGTTTGTTGCTCTTCGGTCCTTCTACCTGTAGGTGGAGCTGTGAGTATTGGCGGCTCCGGCTTACTGGTTTTACACCCCGCAGAAACGGCGCCTAACCAGCAGGTAACGAGCGGGTATTCCGGGTAGTTATGGCTTTCCCCCTAAGTATGGGCTTTATGCGGGTGTTTATTATTATGTACGCGGTTATATGGCGGGAGCCGTCACAGCCTATGACAGCTCCCGCCATATGACCCCGCATTAGGTAGTATGGTATTCCTGGACAACGTGTGCTGGTTGGTTTCCCTATGAGAAGACACCCGGCCGGGCGACACTGAGGTGTGTTGTGGTCCTGGTGGTGCCCACTACATATGGTATAAAGGAAGCAGAATACAGGAGGGGGCAGGAAGAATGTAATAAAGTGCTTATTGTGCGGTGGGCAGTCTGGTCTGAAGCCCCCCTTGATGCTGTGGAATGACAACTCTCATCATTCCCCCACCGCCTCTGGGAGTTGAAGTTCCTCGTCAGCTGAAGCTTCCCAGATCTTGTATACTTCATGTCCGTCAGCCGGGGGCACCGCATAAAGGAAGTGATCACTCATAACAATGCCGGCTCCTAAACCTGCCTGATCGTAATACAATGCGCCTATACATCCGTATGTTCAACACTTCCGTTTTTAAAGGATCCACGATGTGTCTGTGTTGATCAGGTTTACATTCCATTGACATTTAATATGTCTGATGCATTTTTTTTTTTTTTGCTGGAAACCTGATGGAGTGCTAGTATGAACACGTATGAGCCTAAAACGTATTCAACGGAATTCCTTCTTCCAGTGTGTCTTTTAGGGAGTGGGGAATCGTGCACCCATGATCCCTATATGTGCATCTCATCGGCTTAGAAGCTGTGTGTACTATGTGCACATAGCACCCTCTGGGCACGCAGCACATAGCACCCTCTGGGCACGCAGCACATAGCACCCTCTGGGCACGCAGCACATAGCACCCTCTGGGCACGCAGCACATAGCACCCTCTGGGCACGCAGCACATAGCACCCTCTGGGCACGCAGCACATAGCACCCTCTGGGCACATAGCACATAGCACCCTCTGGGCACGCAGCACATAGCACCCTCTGGGCACGCAGCACATAGCACCCTCTGGGCACGCAGCACATAGCACCCTCTGGGCACGCAGCACATAGCACCCTCTGGGCACGCAGCACATAGCACCCTCTGGGCACGCAGCACATAGCACCCTCTGGGCACGCAGCACATAGCACCCTCTGGGCACGCAGCACATAGCACCCTCTGGGCACGCAGCACATAGCACCCTCTGGGCACGCAGCACATAGCACCCTCTGGGCACGCAGCACATAGCACCCTCTGGGCACGCAGCACATAGCACCCTCTGGGCACGCAGCACATAGCACCCTCTGGGCACGCAGCACATACCACCCTCCGGGCACGCAGCACATACCACCCTCCGGGCACGCAGCACATACCACCCTCCGGGCACGCAGCACATACCACCGTCCGGGCACGCAGCACATACCACCGTCCGGGCACGCAGCACATACCACCGTCCGGGCACGTAGCACATACCACCTTCTGGGCACGCAGCACATACCACCCTCTGGACACACAGCACATACCACCCTCTGGACACACAGCACACACCACCTTCTGGGCCCCTGTTTGGCACATGATTCTGAACTAGAGCATAATATGTGTTTACTTCTGGTATTTAAACAGCATCCATACATTAATAAGGCTTTCTTCACACTAGCGTCATGGCATCTGTTCTTTACCGCCTTCCTACCCTATGCTTAAAGGGTTTGTCCCACCACAACTTATCACCTATTCACAGGATAAGTGTTTGATCCCTGGGGGGTCCCACCTATCAAGAGAATGAGGGTCCCACCTATCAAGAGAACGAGGGTTCCTAGTCCTCTTATGAACGGAGTGGCAGGTCACGCTGGCGCTCCATTCATTCTCTATTGGAGTAGCGGAGATAGCTGAGTGGTGTTCCCTACTATCTCCAGCAGTCCTGTAGGGAATGAAGAGTGGCAGTATGCATGCGTGACCTGTCGCTCTAGACGTAAGGGGACTCGGGACCCCCGTTCTCTTGATTGCTAGGAGCCCCAGTGATCAAACCCTTATCATCTATCCTGTGAAGAGGTCATAAGTTGTTGTGGTGGGATGACCCCTTTAACTCCGAGCGCCGTACATTCACAGAATTATGATCACAGGGGCACAGCTGTTGTGTATGGCATCCGCCACCCTGCGACAATGGCCGGGACCAGAGAAAACTATGATCCTGGCCGTTAAGCCCTTGTGATGCAACGATCAAAAATTATCGCAGTATCACAAAAGAAGGGGGACTCTCTTTGCCACCAGATTGGCCGCTCACTGGGGCTGACTGTTTTAAAGGGGTTTTTCCATAATCTTAAATGATCACTTATAAAGGTGTTCCAATGCATAATCAAAAAATGAAACAAAGTAAATGTCTCCTTGAGGCTGGGTTCACAACATACGGACATAATGTTTTTTTTTTTTTTCCGTGACCGCATTTTGACTGCACTGTCTGAACCCAGCGTAAGGTTTATTCAAATAATTATTTAAAAAAAGAACAAACAACCTCCCCAGCTTCGTCTCTTTGGTCCCAGTTAGAAAATGATATGTTTCCTCGGTCTTCTTTACGCGCTCTGATGGCTGCGACTTATGTGCGGGCGGGATTGCCTATGCTAACCACCTCTGATTCATTAACCCCTTAGTGACCAAGCTTGTTTGGACCTTAATGACCAAGCCAGATTTGTCAAATCTGGTATGTCTGACTTTATCAGAGAATAACTCTGGGAAAGTTTTGAATATCCAAGTAATTCTGACATTGTTTTTTCGTCACATGTTGTACTTTATTTTAGTGGTAAAAGTAGACTGATACGATTTGCAGAAATTAATTAAAAAATAGAAAAATGTAAGAAATTTTGTAAAAAGTATCATTTTTCCCTATTTTTAACAGCAATATGTCACATATGTACACACATACTGTACAATGTTTTTTATTAAATATATATTTCCATCTCTTTACTCTATTTCGGCAGCACTTTTGAAAAAAATAAATAATTTTTGAGCAATTTAGAAGACTTACAAATTTAGTAATAATTTTATAAATTTTGAAGTACATTTTGTTTTCCTGCACCAAGCCAGGTTTTCAGAGGCTCATAGGTGTCAGAATGGTGGAAACCCCCACAAGTGACCCCATTTTGAAAACTACACCCTTTAAGGTATTTATTAAGGGGTGTTGTAAGTATTTTGACCCCACAGTTTTTTTGTAAGAATTCATGCAAAGCAGGCGTAAAAAAATATAATTTCACTTTTTTCATAAAAGTATCACTTTGAAGACCGATTTCTTTGTAAAGCGACCATGAGAATTAAGAAACACACCCCAAAATCTATCACCCTGTTTCTCCTGTTTTCAAAAATGCCCCCATTGTGACCCTAGTGCATTGCCCGGACACACGGCAGGGCCCGAAAGGAAGGGAGAACCCGGAGGCTTTCAGGACACATATTTTGCTTGAAAATGTTCTAGGCCCCACTGTACATTTGGAGAGGCTTTGAGTTGCCAGAACGATAGAAATCCCCCATAAATTACCCCATTTAGAAAACTAGACCCCTTAAGGTATTTATCTAGGGGTGTAGAGATACACAACGCAAAAATGTAAAAAGGAGGAATTAATGGGAATTCTCAGATAAATATAGCTAGATATTGTTTTATGCAAATTTTTAATACATTTTCAAGTGAAGTGATAGAAAATATATCTGTGTAAATCGGCTGCTGTGTTAGAAATATAGATCCGTACAGAAGAAAAGCGATGCTATTTTCTAATAAGGGAGGCACGTGCCTAGAACTGCATTTGACTGTCTATGTGACTATCTCTTGCTAACAAAGCAGTTTGTCCCACATTTGTATCATTCTGATGCCGTTGTCAACAGCGTTCTGGTCTGATGTGTAACAAATAATAGCAGAAAAAATAAACTGTACTGGAGTGAAGGGCAATATATACAAATGGAGGAAAATGTATCCAACTATGTTGCAAACTCGAGTCTGTTCACTAGATAGAAGAACACCTGCAGGGCTGTCATGACAAGGATTTTTTTTTTCAGTGACTGGTTGTACAACGTCTCTTTAGCTCTATCAATCCCTATATGAGGGACGAACGTGCCAAGTGACGCGGTACACCATAACAGGCCCCTGCCCGGCAAGGTAGGAACCGCTATGTGCACAAAACAACCAATCACCTACAGAATATATAAAGGGACAGTGTCCAAAACCATCTATAGGAACAGTAAAGGATCACTAATCCCCAAAATGATGTCAGTATTTCCAGAAGAACTGTAACAAAGCCCATGGTGTATTGATAAGGAACAGCTCAATTATTAGAGATCCTCCAAATAAAAAAAGATCATACCCGTATCACGGTGCAGAATTAGGAATGTAACAGCTGTATGTGGCAGGACATAGTCATAAGAACAGTCAAAATAAAAAAATTGTGGATGTGGGATTTTGTACTGGACAATTAATTCCAGCACTTGATCACCCACAAATAAAAAAAAAAAATTATACGGGGTAAAATTAGTTTCACGGTCTGAAAAAAATGTGCTCTACAACCTCTCCCACAAGAAATCATCCGTACTTGGAAAGCCCACAAATGAAAGAAAATATAAATAAATTGACTCCCTAAAAAGACCCCCCCCCCCCATTTTTTTTTTGTGTGTTAAATTCTAGTAATTTGCAACCGTGTGAAAGGTTTCGAAACAGGGGTAGTTACAAAGGGCTGGTTTTGATGGACACATGGGGCAATAAAAGCGGGTATCCCTCCTCCTGCCATGCTTGCTACATACCCGACACCTTCTTTGGGGATATTTTTGGGTCTCAGTGGAAGGAATAGGGTGTAAAAAGTGGCGCTCTGAAAGCCTGCGCACATCCTCAGATTCGCAGGATTCTGCAGGTATAGTGGACTCAAAAAGGAGATGCTCAATGACCTTCTCCTGAAATTGAAGAAAAGTGAGCATTCCTTGGGCTTTTTTTGAAAATAACAAAACTGTTATAGGTAGCAACCTGGATGAGATAGATTGCTACCTTTTTGTACTAGGCCTTAATTTTGCGCTTCACCAGGTAAGGCTGAAGCACCTGGTCGGAAAGGTCTACACCCCCTATAAATTTGTTGTAGTCTGTTACACAGACAGGTTTCTGCTTTGCAGTGGTAGCCCCCTCTCCGTAATTGCCACAGTAGTGTCCGTGTGTACGGTGGACAGCATGTAGACATCCTTCTTGTCGGCCCACTTCACTGCAAGTAATTCCTCACTTGCAAGGGCCATGGATGTTCCTTTTCCCAAACGCCTGGACACCAACTGTTGTGGGAATCCCACTCTGTTCTTCCGTACTGTCCCACAGGCCCCTGTATTTGCAGCATGGAGGGCTTTATAAAGGGGAACACCAGTATAAAAATTGTCTGTATAGACGTGGTACCCCTTGTGCAGAAATGGCTCCATTAGGTTCCACACTATTTTGCCAGAGGTGCCAATAGAAGCTCATGAGCGATTCATCTACAGACAAATTTTTATCTGGTGTACAACTTTAAAAATCATTTAGAAGGGTGATTAATGGCCTTAATTTATTAAGCCGATCATAGGCTGGGTCACTTCTTGGGGGGACTTGGGAATTGTCGGTAAAATGCATGAATCGCAATAGGGCCTCATAGCGGTTTCTGGACATCACTGCTGCAAATACAGGGGTAGCGTGGACAGCACTAGAAGTCCAGTAGGACCGGACAGATGTTTTTTTAACCAAACCCATATTGAGGGTAATGCCTAAATGTTTTTTTATTTCTGGGACACTTGTGGGGTTCCACATTCTTGAGTAAATAGATGCAGGCTTTTGCAGAACAAACTGCCTAGCATAAAGATTAGTCTGCTGGACTATCAAGTCTAGGACCGTATCACATAAAAAATAAATGAAAAAAATTATAGGGGTAAAATTTTGGATATCAACATTAATTCCTCGAGTCGCTTCAAATTGGGGTACTTGGGGGAAAATGATAGTGCAGGATCCCACATCACTGGAGGGACTGCAACACTCGGCCCTGCACTTGACTCCTCTATAGCGACTGCTGTATCTACCACCATAGGACTATGGGGTTCAGCGGTAGGATTAGAATCGTCACTGTCGGGAACAAATTCTGAAGCGGTGTCTGTTTCACTTTCAAAACTGTTGGAACATAGCAAGGCGTAGGCTTGCTCCGCGCTGTACATTCTCTGAGACATTATATTTATAGATATGTATGTATGTATGTATGTATATATATATATATATATGTATATATTTATATATGCCCTATAAGTCCTATTAGAACCCTAAAGTAAACCTAAAGACGACACAATTTTTTTTTATATAACAGACGTAAAAAAATGCAATAAAATAAAGTCCTAATGTAGTATTACGGCCCTAAACACTAACGCTAATCTAGCACTAACGCTAATCTAGCGCTGACACTAATCTAGATTTTATATATGATATATATGTATATATTAGAAAGCGGTGATTTGTTTTTTCACTTTTTTTTTTACAGCACAGGATGCAGACTGATCTCTCCTCTCAGAACAATTACAATGAGAGGAGAGAGAAACACAGCCCATGTCCTGGCTATGTTATGAAAATAACTGTCTGTGATCTCTGTGATAGGCTTTATCACAGAGATCACCTGATCAGGGACCAGTCACAATGGTCCCTGATGGTTTCTGTGCCAGCTGCTGACACAGGCAGGTTATGCACAGCGAATGCGTGTGCCATTTTGGGGGGAGATCGGACGTGGGAGGGGGGGGGATTTATCTGGGGTATGCTGCAGAACATGGATTACCTGTTCTCTCTCCTCTCTAAGGAGTTATTCCATGAGAGGAGAGAGAAATGGTAACGATCTGCCGCTTTGCAGTGAACGCCGTGATATAATGATTCACGGCGATCACGTGATCAGAGACCACTCGTGATGGTCTCTGGTTGTTGCTGCGAACAGTCAGCTACCTCCGGTAGCTGAGAGAACGGAGCTTTAATTGTTTATTTCGGCGCTACATTAGGCTAAAGCGATCACGTGAAAAGGCGTCGCCTTAGCCTAAAGCCCCTTAGTGACCAACCTGAAAAGGCGTATTGTTGGTCACTAAGGAGTTAAGTTTTACCGGACGGTGAAAGCCGTGTAAACGAAACCCAAAACACAATGGAGGAATCACAGTTTTTTCCAATTTCAGCCCACAAAGAGTTTTATTTTCAGTTTCTTAGTACATATGATATTTTAAATGTTGTCAACAGAAAGAACAACTCCTCCCGCCCAAAAAAATCCCTAAGGCCATATTTACACGAGTGTGTTAAACGTCTGTGTGACGGCCGTTGAAACAACGGCCGTCCCACGAACCTTTGTAATTCAATGTGGCTGTTCACACGGCCATTGTTTCAACGGACTGTGTGAAGGGTCTGTGAGAAAATAGGACATGTCCTATTTTTTCACGCTTCACGCATCCCTCCATAGGCTCTCATCTATCACGTCCGACAGCGCAGAGCACGGATGCACCTCGGACGTGAAAAAACTTACGTTTTCACGTCCGAGATGCGCAATGCTCGTGTGAATCCGGCCTTAGGGTATGTGCACACACGAAGGCAAAAACGTCTGAAAATACGGAGCTGTTTTCAGAGAATACGCCCCGTATGAACTAAATACTGTTTTTCCCACTGGTTTCAATGGGCAGATGTTTGTAGGCGTTCAGCTTCCTGAAAGGGTTAATTAATTTCTGATGAAAAAAAACATTTATGACCACATGTGGGGTGTAGCCGTACTCCGGAGAAATTGCCTTACAAATGCTGGGGTCCCTTTTCACCTTTAGTGGACAAAAATGTTGATATTCATTTTCATAAACCTGATCCCACTACATTCTGCAAAAAACATGTGGGGTCAAAATGGTAACTATGGCCTTAAAGAGGCTCTGTCACCAGATTTTGCAACCCCTATCTGCTATTGCAGCAGATAGGCGCTGCAATGTAGATTTACAGTAACGTTTTTATTTTTAAAAAACGAGCATTTTTGGCCAAGTTATGACCATTTTCGTATTTATGCAAATGAGGCTTGCAAAAGTACAACTGGGCGTGTTGAAAAGTAAAAGTACAACTGGGCGTGTATTATGTGCGTACATCGGGGCGTATTTACTACTATTACTAGCTGGGCGTTGTGTATAGAAGTGTCATCCACTTCTCTTCACAACGCCCAGCTTCTGGCAGTGCAGCACTGTGACGTCACTCACAGGTCCTGCATCGTGTCGGCACCAGAAGCTACAGATGATTCTGCAGCAGCATCGGCGTTTGCAGGTAAGTCGATGTAGCTACTTACCTGCAAATGCTGATGCTGCTGCAGAATCAAGTGTAGCCTCTGGTGCCGACACGATGCAGGACCTGTGAGTGACGTCACAGTGCTGCACTGCCAGAAGCTGGGCGTTGTGAAGAGAAGTGGATGACACTTCTATACACAACGCCCAGCTAGTAATAGTAGTAAACACGCCCCGATGTACGCACATAATACACGCCCAGTTGTACTTTTACTTTTCAACACGCCCAGTTGTACTTTTGCAAGCCTCATTTGCATAAATACGAAAATGGTCATAACTTGGCCAAAAATGCTCGTTTTTAAAAAATAAAAACGTTACTGTAATCTACATTGCAGCGCCTATCTGCTGCAATAGCAGATAGGGGTTGCAAAATCTGGTGACAGAGCCTCTTTAACCTAGAAAAATTCCTTGAGGGGTGTAGTTTCCAAAATGGGTCACTTTTGGGGGGTTTAGACTGTTTTGTTCCCTCCAGAGCGCTGCAAACACAACATGGCACCGAAAACAATTCCAGCAAAATCTGCGCTCCAAATGGCGCTCCTTCCCTTCCGAGCCCTGTCGTCGGTCCAAACAGACGTTTATTACCACATATCGGGCATTCCCGTAATCGGGAGAAGTTGCTTTACAAATGTTGGGGTGCATTTTCTCCTTTTATTTCTTGGAAAAATTTAAAATGTCTGTTTTTCAGAAAAAAACTTCGATTTTCATTTTGCAGACTAATTCCAATAAATTCAGCAAAAAAACTGTGGGGTCAAAATGCTAACTATACCCCTAGATACATTCCTTGAGGTTTCAAAATGGGGTCACCTTTGGGGGGTTTCCACTGTATTGGCACCACAATGTTAGGAAACGTCCGTCTCTTTAAGATTGTCATGACTACTAGCCTAGGTTCTGGGTGGCTCTGCTTTGAGTTGCAGAGCCAATCTAATTTCTCTGTCTTCTTCATATCAGATTGTAGGGTGGAGTATTTAAGTCTGGTCAGTTCTTTCATTGTTGCTTGTGAATTTCTTTGTGTATGCAAGTATCTGATCAAGCTCCTAGCTACACCCTGTATAACCTGACTATTTGAATTATTGGAACTGGACCTCCGCTTTGTCTTTAGATTAACCCTTTTGCTCACTGATTTGGGCATTCTGCTCTTGGCTGGTTTTGATCTCTGCAACTCCTGGTATTAGTCTGCTTTCTGTTTTGGACTTACAGTCTCTCCTGGTTGTGTACTCTGTTTGCTGTTTACCCTTTGTCTGTCTTGTTTCCGTTCTGGTATTGCCTACATTGCACCTCCTGTCCAACACTGTATTCTATTAATGTAACCTGGGCTCTATGCAGCCAAATCCGACCTGCCTTGTGGTGGAATCTGGTGACGACCATTGAGTAGCCTTAGACTCTGCTCATCAGAGTAGAGACGGACTTGAGGTAGTGGATTACCTGCACGCTTTATACAAACAGTCTCCGGCTGCCTTTGGGGAATCGCTTACAGAGCAATTCCATAACTTGCACTCTGGGGAATTACGCATCTAGTGATTCCTTTACAAATTCACAAGCAACAATGATAGAACTGACCCGGCTTAAATACTCCATGCTAGAATCTGATCGGAAGAAGACCAGAGAAATGAGAATGGATCTGCAACTCAAACCAGAGCCACCCAGAAGCTAGGCTAGTATCCATGACAATCTTAAAGAGACCTCTTTAAACCTGACATGGTGCCTTTAAATATATTCTAAAAAAGAGAAGGCCCCAAAATCCACTAGGTGCTCCTTTGCTTCTGAGACCGGTATTTCAGTCCATTACCACACTAGGGCCACATGTGGGATATTTCTAAAAACTGCAGAATCTGGCCAATAAATATTGAGTTGTGTTTCTGTTAGGGATCTGCCAGGTACTTCATCTAGCTACACTCCTGGGATTAATCAATCCACACCTGAGGCCAGACCTGTTCGACTGACACCTTCTCCCACCAACCAGGGTGGCAGGCTCAGGAGTGGGAGAGCCTATCGCGGCCTGGTCTCTCGGAGTTAGCTCCGCCCCCTGCCCTTTATTACCTGCCCTGTGCTCTCCCTCAGTGCTTGTAATTCTTTTGGATTCCTGGCCCCACTGCTGCTTGCTCCAGCCTGCTTCTGCCGTGCTTCTGCCTTGCTGCAGTTCTGCTTGACCTGCTTTGCTTGCCCTGGCTTGCTTCTGTCTCCGTGCCCGCTCGGGTGTACTCACTTCGTCCTGGTCCTGACTGTTCGTTCGCCGCCCCGTTTCCTCGTGGCGTTCCGTGGCTACTGCCCCTTCCCTTGCGTGTTCCCTGTTTGTCTTCCTGTGCACTTAGCCAGCGTAGGGACCGCCGCCCAGTTGTACCTCGTCGCCTAGGGCGGGTCGTTGCAAGTAGGCAGGGACAGGGCGGTGGGTAGATTAGGGCTCACTTTCCCTTCACCTCCTTCCTGCCATTACAGTTTCTCTGGTAAAACCTTCAGTGTTACAAGGAAAAATGGATCAAAAGGGCTTTTCTAAAAAAAAAAAAAATGGAATTCATAAATTTCCCCTCCACTTTGCTTTAATTCCTGTGAAACACCCAAAGGGTTAAGAAACTTTCTAAATGCGGTTTTGAAAACTTTGAGGGGTTCAGTTTTTAAAATTGGGTGACTTATGGGGGTTTCTGATATAGAAGGCACTTAAAGCCACTTCAGAACTGAACTGGTCCACAAAAAGAAT
This sequence comes from Rhinoderma darwinii, assembly GCF_050947455.1. Classification (NCBI taxonomy): domain Eukaryota; kingdom Metazoa; phylum Chordata; class Amphibia; order Anura; family Rhinodermatidae; genus Rhinoderma; species Rhinoderma darwinii. The sequence continues at coordinate 111,945,532 of NC_134692.1, read as the reverse complement.
AGGTTTTGGAAAATGTGGGAAATAGCTGCTGAAGTTCTAAGGCCCCATGTACACGACCGTATTTTTATCTATCCCGAAATACTGTCCGTAAATACGGATCTGTAGGCATCCGTATTTCATCCGTATATACGGAAGGGTGTCCATAAATACGGTCCATATTGCATCCGTATTCCATCCGTATTTACGGATCTGTAAAAAAAGGGGGAGGATGCAAATTGTCATCAGCATGTTGCATAGCAACGCTTCCGTAAGTAAGGCCAATATACGGATGCACATCCGTAGCCGTCCGTATTTACAGAAGCTCCCATAGGCTTCTGTTGGGTGTCCGTGCTGAAACAAAGGACTCTCTAATAGTAAAAATACTGAAAGGTGTCCATGGCCAATAGAAATGAATGAGTCCGTAATGACTGATGAAAAATACGGTCGCGTGTATGGAGCCTAAGCCTTGTAACCACATGGAAAAATAAAAGGATGTTCAAAAAACGATGCCAACATAAAGTAGACATATGGGAAGTGTTAATTAGTAACTATTTTGTGTGATATTGCTACCTGTCTTAGGCCCCATGAATACGAACGTAAAAACGCCCATAATTACGGGCCATAATTACAGCTCCATAGACATCTATTGGCCACGGGTACCTTCCTGTTTGCTTATGGGAAGGTGCCCGGGCCGTTGAAAAATATGGAACATGTCCTATTTCAGGCCGTAATTACGGCACAGACAGGCACATAGAAGTCTATGGGGCTCCCGTAATTACGGGTGGCTACGTGTGTGCACCCGTAATTACAGGAGCGTTGCTAGGCGACGTTAGCGGATAGTCACTGTCCAGGGTGCTGAAAGAGTTAACTGATCGGCAGTAAGGGTATGTTCACACGCAGAGTCAAAAACGTCTCAAAATACGGAGCTGTTTTCAAGAGAAAACCGCTCCTGATTTTCAGACTTTTTTGTGCCACTCGCGATTTTCGCGGCGTTTTTTACGTCCGTTTTTGGAGCTTTTTTCAATAGTCTATGGAAAACCGCTCCAAAAACGTCCCAAGAAGTGTCCTGCACTTCTTTATCGCGGCCGTTTTTTTACACGCAAAAAAACGCAGCGAAAAAACGCTCCGTTGCAACAGATCGCCTTTTTCCTATTGAAATCAATGGGCAAATGTTTGGCGTTCTGCTTCCGATTTTTTCTTCCGTTTTTCGGCCGAAAATAGGCCGTGTGAACATACCCTAACTCTTTCAGCACCCAGGACAGTGACTACCGCTGGAGTTAATAGTATTAAAAGTTAACTTACCCAGAACTCACTGCTTCTTCCTCCAGTCCGGCCTCCCGGGATGACGTTTCATCCCATGTGACCGCTGCAGCCAATCACAGGCTGCAGCGGTCACATGGACTGCCGCGTCATCCAGGGAGGTCGGACTGGATGTCAAAAGAGGAACGCGTCACCAAGACAATGGCCGAGGTACGTATGAACTTCTTTTACTTTACTTCTTTTACTTTCAATCGCTGTGTAAACTCTGCCCGAAAGGGCTGCCCCTTCTCTCTATCCAGCACTGATAGAGAGAAGGGGCTGACGATTAGTGCAGAGAAAAAGGGGCCGTAAATACGGGTGGAATACTGGTGACAACGGACCTGTATTTACGGGCACGGGTCCGTAAATACTGGTGGAATACGGGTCGAATACTTGTGACAAAGGACCCGTATTTATGGGAGGAAAAAAATACGTTCGTGTGCATGGGGCCTTAGAAGCAGATACATTTAAATTTAGAAAATTGCTAATTTTTGCAAATTTTCTCAAAATGTCGGTATTTTTCACAAATTAATACTGAGTTTATTGACCAAATTTTTCCACTAACGTAAAATACAATATGCCACGATAAAACAATCTCAGGACCCCTTGGATAGGTAAAAGCATTCCAAAGTTATTACCACATAAAGTTACACATGTCAGATTTGAAAAAATCGTCTGTGTCTTGAAGGCCAAAATAGGCTGTGTCCTGAAGGGGTTAAAGAGGCTCTGTCACCAGATTCTCAAATCCCTATCTCCTATTGCATGTGATCGGCGCTGCAATGTAGATAACCGTAACGTTTTTTTTGTTTTTTTTTTAAACGTTCATTTTTGGCCAAGTTATGAGCTATTTTATATATATTCAAATGAGCTTTGAAATGGACAATTGGGCGTTTTTTTTTTTCGTTATGTCCAACTGGGCGTGTATTGTGTATTTAACTGGGTGTGTTTACGTGTATGACGCTGACCAATCAATGACCAGTCAGCGTCATACACTCATCTCCATTCATTTACACAGCAGCGATGTGCAGCCACATACACAGAGATTAACATTAATCAAGTGTCCTGATAATGAATACACATGAAATCCAGCCTGGACGTCATGTGTATTCAGAATCCTGACACTTCTGACTCTTTTCTGTGAGATTCCCGCAAGCCACGCGTAATCTCGCGAGATTACGGAGGTAAACGAGATTTTGTTTCCCTTGCTGGAAATCTCAAAGAAAAGATTCAGAAGTATCAGGATTCTGAATACACATGACGTCCAGGCTGGATTTCATGTGTATTCATTATCAGGACACTGCAGCAACGTTAATCTCTGTGTATGTGGCTGCACATCGCTGCTGTGTAAATCAATGGAGATGAGTGTATGACGCTGACTGGTCATTGATTGGTCAGCGTCATACACGTAAACACGCCCAGTTAAAAACACAATACACTGGGCGTGTTGGACATAACGAAAAAAAAAAAACTCCCAATTGTCCATTTCAAAGCTCATTTGCATATATATATATATATATATATATATATATATATATATATATATATAAAATAGCTCATAACTTGGCCAGAAATGAACGTTTAAAAAAAACAACAAAAAAAAACTTTACTGTTATCTACATTGCAGCGCCGATCACATGCAATAGGAGATAGGGATTTCAGAATCTGGTGACAGAGCCTCTTTAAGCTGCGATCTCATACGACATAGCAAGCAATATGTTGCCTTGGAGCGCTGGCCTATAAGGTCTAGTCTAAAGGCCCAGTTACCCATCAACAGTGCTTAAAGGGTAACTAAACGTTTGACAAACTTCTGACATGTCATAGTGACATGGCAGAAGTTTTGATTGGTTGGGGTCCGAGCGCTGAGACCCCCCACCAATCGCTAAAACGAATCCTCAGAAGTGCTCGTGTGAGAGCTCAGCCGCTTTGTGTCTGTTCGGCTTTTTCTGGAAATCAATGTATCGGAGTACGGGCTCAATAAAAAGTCTATGAGCCTGTACTCCGATACATCGACTTTCCGGAAAAAGCCGAACAAAAACAAAGCGACTAAGCGCTTCTGCCGCTTCGTTTTAGCGATTGGTGAGGGTCTCAGTGCTCGGACTCCCACCAATCAACTTCTGACACGTCACTATGAAATTTGCAGCAGTTTGTCAAACGTTTAGTTACCCTTCAACAACGGCCTAAGTTTCTTGATCAGTCCAGAATCTCTCTCTCAGTTTTTGGCTCCGTTTTTTTTTTTTTGCCAAAGGCAGAAGTGGATCCATAAAGAAAAGACTGATGGATCTCCTTTCCTTTGTGTCCCGTCATGTGTTTGGCTAAAAACAGAGCCATAAACTTTATTGGCGTACTTTTTGCTATAATTCTGCTACATTTTTCTTCATAAACGTCACCCTTTCTTTTATTAAAAGTAAGCTTGCAGCATATTGGTTGAACTTGATGGACATGTGTCTTTTTTCAACCGTACTATGTAACTATGTAATATTTCTTTTGGGAAGCCACTCTGCTTTGGTTGATGTGTGTTAAATACTCTCATCACATAATTTATTGTTTCGTTTCATAGCAGGTGCTAGCACTAAATAACTGATTTTTAAATTACAGATTTGTAACCATTTCACAATCTGATGAGGAGAACATCATGTCCTACGAGTCAAATGACCGTCGCAGCCGTCAGGAAGATATAAAGAGTGGAATGGAATTCATTCTGTAAGACTTATACAGCCTACTTTTACTTGAGAAAATAGATTCCAGAAATAAATGTCATTTTAAGGCTTAAAGGCTATGTACACCTTTGAAAACTTTTTTTTTTTTTTAGTCACATTGTATTTAGTCACGCTCTTCTTAGTCACATTGCATGTAGAATTTATGTCTAAGTATTATGTTCTCACATTAGAGTTCTCTTGTAGTCACATTTTTATTGTGCAATAAATTATATTTCCTTTATAAATGATGTCCTCTGTAAGATTAGATATGTACAATGTTTAATGTGTAATAGGCTTTGTTTACACGTAGCAAGTATTTTGTGTTCTGTCTGCAGAAGCCAGATGTGAACAAAATTTTATTTTATTTTTTTTAAATTAAAAATGTTGACATGCTTTTACAGGTCTTTTCTTTATTTCAGATCGTCATTGCCATTCCTTGGGTCACAGAAAGATTATGAGGTAAATATTTGAAAATAACTTGCAAGATTCATTTACCATATTTTTCAGAGTATTAGGGTACAGTCCCACATAGCGGCGTCCACTTGCAGCAAAAACTACGCTCGCCTGTGGGTGCCGTTTGCCACCTGAATTTGCCACTGATTAGCCACTGCCTGTTGGCGTGGTTTTGGCTTCTTGTGGACGACGCTATGTGGGAATAAATCCTTACGTCACATGTGGCGTATTTGCCTTGTTTAATGTCCTATGGGAAAATATTCTGCAACTCTTTTGTTCCAGAATATTTTTCCCATAGGCTACCTTTGTAAAGTTTCCACAGAGTATTGTTACGCTGCAGAAATAGAAGGCAAGTACACTGTGTAACTGCACCCTGAGATGCACTTTACAATATGCTGGTGTGTCTAATAGTCCAAATACATGCAGCTGCCAGTATTGAGGGGAGGGGAATCTGAGCTCCATGTGAGGCCCCATGCACACGACCGTATTTTTTCCCTCCCGTAAATATGGGTCCTTTGTCACACGTTTTTGACCCGTATTTAACCCGTATTTACGGACCCGTGCCCGTAAATATGGGTCCGTTGTCACCCGTATTCCACCCGTACTTACGGACCCGTTTTCTCTGCTTCTCTTTACACGTAGAGAGAGAGATATTGCACTGCACTAATCTGCAGCCCCTTCTCTCTATCCAGAACTCATAGAGAGAAGAGGCTGCTGATCAGTGCTGGATAGAGAGAAGGGGCAGCCCTTTCGGGCAGATTTTCCACAGCGGAACGCAGCGATAGAAAGAAAAAGTTCATACGTTTTCTGCAGCAATTCCGTTACGTGTGGATAAGCCCTTAATCTTTGCAGTTAATGCTGTGTAATGACCTTCTAGCCACTCCCCCGGTTCCCCAGGTTTTAAATAGAGGCCGCAATAACGCTAACAATCATGCTGACCAAGATCAACTCCCATCCAACTCTGCTACCTAGTAAGTTCAGAGTAGGGTGTTTATTGCAAGCCTGCCCCTGACAATGATAGAACAGTGTGGCTGGCAATGAGGTAGTCTAGCTTTCATACAGTACTGTGTCTACCATATCACCTGAGCATTACCCATAGGTGATATATAGTAAAAAAAAAAAACACAACATTTTTTTTAATGCTTGTTATTATTGGTGGGTCTTATGGTATAGTGCGTCCTATATCAGAAAAGTATGGTGTATGTATATCACAGTTTGGTGCCTTTTTTTTGATTTAACGACGTATTTCTATTGTATCTTTTTAGATTTTGATTCAGAAGCTAATAAGAAACCTTTTTAATGAAGGAAATTACCTGTACAGAGAAGGACTCAAGAATGAGTCAATAAACCAGTATACTGAAGCCCTTAGCATTGCCAGTTATGCTTCGTCTGAGGACATTGCCATTACCAGCGAGACACTGGAGAAGCTGCATGTGAACCGGGCTGCAAGTTATTTAGACGCGGTAACAGCATTATTTATGCCAGATGTGGCACAGTTATTATTGAAAATAAGCTTGAATTATAGGGCTTCTGAGCTGATCACCAGCCATATAAGAGTGTCAGCACAGCAGGGCATTTGAGGCATCTATCATAGTACAGCACTCAGCTTGAGGTGATACTTAAAGGGGTTGTACAGGATTTGACAAAGCCCATGGACAGGTGAGGCGCTGTTTCTCGAGAATCCAGCCATTTTAGTTTCTAATCCTGTACAACCACTTTAGGCTGCCCATACACTTACAATAGCTGTCTGCAGTACTCTATTCCTCCCAACTCCCCCCATACACATGCATGCTGAGGGTGCACGTCTTTTCATTGGGGAGAGGAGAATAAGCTGCTGCTAGACACCTGTGGCAGTGGCTTATTTCCAGCTGTAACAAAGGATATGGCATGTTGATAGCCAGCATGCCCTATCCTTCGTTCTCCCACATCTGCTGTCGAGGGAGTGTTGGGACACCCACATTCATAGACTGTTGGCCGGTTTAGGCAAAATCTGTTGCTTCAGAAGGATTACATCTAATGTGTATATGGGCACCATCAGGCAGAGTAAGAAGACTTGCACATGGGGGTCGTGTGCACCGAGAGCCTACAATTCCATGCTATAGAGAAGTAGACACTTTGTGTTCCTCCATACATATCTCGTAATGTGGCATTTGATGAAGCATGGCATGTTGTTTTTTTTTTAATGATCGTATGAATGATTCTGTGTGCCTCTATGAAATTGAACTTTTATGTGTGCCGTAATATTTGTAAGAAGTCTGCTTTACACTTGTTGGAGGTGGATCTCAACAGCTTCATTGTTTGCTTTGAATGTGAAAATCAAGTCCTAATTTCGGTTGCCTGGTATTTGCTATATGTAAGTCTATGCATGTTAAAGCTGTTGTATTAGATAAGAAAACAAAAATCTGCATTTTTCCTAGAATTTTTCCATGTGACGGCTGTCACGCGGACCTAAGTAATTCAATGGGGCCGTTCGCACGGCCGTTGTTTCAACGAACTGTGTGAAGGGTCCGTGAGAAAATAGGACATGTCCTATTTTTTCACGCTTCACGCATTCCTCCATAGGTTCTAGTCTATGGGGGATGCGTGATATCGCGTCCCGCAGAGCACGGATGCACCTCGGACGTGAAAAACGGCAGTTTTTCACGTCCGAGATGCGCAACGCCCGTGTGAATCCGGCCTTATGGACAGATGTGTTTCTGGAATGAAATCCGTCCCTTTTTACTGATCTCATACAAATTTTAAGTCTAAAAAAAAAGTTGATTGCCATGAAATGTATCAAATGCTATCATGTGCCTTTGACTAAAGGGATTGGTCTATTACAGCAATCCAGTCTTCTGGTGCAAATTATAGCATATTAAAGAGGATCTGTCACTAGGTCATATGAGTCTAATTGGTTTACTGACCTAAAAGGTGATGTCTCCCTGATTACCAGTGCTGTTTTTTTGGTTTGTCTTTTTTCTGGACACCCCGTTCCAGAAATATGGCCCATTGTTGTGATGACTAACTCTATGCTAATTTGCTCAAGTTAGCCAACCGGGCGTGAACTACTCTCAAGCTTCATTGCAATAATCAGCCAGCATAAACGGCAGGGAAACTGGCTCCACCTCGGGACAATGAGGGTAGTTCACGCTCCGCTGGCTAACTGCAGCAAATTAGCATATAGTGAGCGAACACAACAGTGGGCCATATCTCTAGAACGGTGGCCTAGAAAAAAAACTGGGCTAAAATCAGGGAGACAGCGCTATTTATGTCAGTTAACCAGTTCAACTTATACGACCTAGTGACAGGTCCTCTTTAAAAGGGTTGTCCACCCCAGGCTTGTCCACCCTGATAGGTCATCAGTATGTCATCGGTGCGTGTCAGACACCCGGAGCACGCACCGATAAGCCGCTCCGATGGCCTGCGGGCACCAGATGTTGTGGCACATAATTCTGTACAGAGCCCGGAAGCAGTTGGCTCCGTACATAGCATAGCGGCCATGCTGCCCAACTGCAGGTCTCCTCCTATTCACTTGAACAGTACTGCAGCTCGGCCGCTATTCCGTGGCCGGAGCCAACTGCTTCCGGCTTGTACGTCCAGTGCACGCAGGCACCGGACCAGCTGATCTGTGCGGGGCCCGGGTGTCGGATCCCCACAGATCATGTACTGATGACCTATCCGGTAGAGAGGTCATCAGTTGTCAGAAGCTGGAAAACCCCTTTAACTATCCTATATTTTACATATTCAAAGCTGGATTACTCTATCGTTTGTATGTCCACCTTTGAGCAGTATTTTAAAGCTTATATATGAATGTAGTCTTCTACACAAAAAGCTTACCAACTAGATATCTTGATCCTGAGTTACAGTCTGTATTGTGTCCCGTAGCTGCATTTACAGTTCTGCTCAGGCGCATCCCTAACCGCTATACTAATACAGTGAGACAGTAAAGGCTTCAATACACATAAGAACAAAGTTGGCCATCGAGACTAGCCAACTATCTAACATGTATGAGGGTCTCCGGATTCTTCCTTCATGTCAGATATCTTGGGGAAAAGAGACAATTTGGGATGTGGTATTTCACCTGCCCTATCCTTTTGTTCCCGCATGAAATAAGCTGCTGCCAGAGTGGTCTAACAGCGGTTTATTCCCCTTATCTTCATGAAAATAAGCATGCAGGCTTGGTCGAGCGTGCATGTTAATGGTTGAGTCAAGAGAATTAGCCTTCAGCCGAATGAGCGGCTGGCAGCTATCTAGAGTGTATTTGCACCTTTTAGTTTATCCTTTTTCAAATTACTTTTTACACTTCCTGGAGTGCAAATCACCAGAACAGAGCTCCGTGCAAACATTAAGACAGCAAGAAATACTGTAAGATTTGAGGTCTGACGCCTTCAGAACTGTAACCACCGTGGCTCTGGTTTATAATACAGGCTCAGTGTCTGAACTTTTTATGTACAACAATTCTATTTTAAACATTTTCATTTTTGTTCAAATGTGGACATAAGTTTCATATATATGTTAGTAGAGTCATGTAATCGAAATGTAATTAAACTAATACTATTTCTCTGTCTAGGGTTTCCATGAGGATGCTTTGAGAGATTGTGAAGATGCTTTATGTATTAATGACAAAAACCTCAGGGCACTATATTGCAAGTCCAAAGCCTTATTTACTCTAGAGAGATACAAGGAGGCTTATGAAGCAGTCGCAAAGTGCTCAATCATTGCCCCTAAGGTAAGTAAAGCTAAAGACGATTCATGTCTTTCAAATTGCTTACTTCACTGAAGTCCTGTAGTGGAATAGCCAAGATTAAAACAATAAACTTTCTAGAAGGATTCAGAGTGGATCTTTTAAGTAATGTTAAAATTCCTCTTTGATTTTTGATCATAAAAATATTAAGCAATGGTTGAGTGAATATTATTACTACCACCACAGTTATATCAATTTATTAGTATCTTTGAAGATCTTCAGGTCTGCTTGCAGAGCTCATCATTGTATAAACTTCTGGTCCTCATTTCTAAACCGCTTGGATACATGTTGCTTGCACTCATACATTTTGGGAAACTTTTCGGTTTGGAGAAAGATTTGTGTTGTTGCTGATCTATTTGGCTCAAAGAGTTTTGCCTATCCTACATACAATTGTAACCACTTCTCCACTGTGAGCAGGAGGTTTGAGCCTCTCGATGGGAAAAATAAACTTTTCATTCACTGACAGCAAACCTAGATCCAGAAAATGATAAAGAATTACAATGAAACATTTGAAGTTGACATAACTTTTCATGATAGAGTGATTAAAGCGTACCTACAATTATAAAACCATTTTTCATAAATCAGTAGTAGAAGCGAAGATATGTTACAAAGTTTTGTATCTTATTAGAGAAAAATGCCTTATTCTCCACTTATCAGACTCCATTCCTCTTCCCAGCCGTTTTCTTAATGGGCTTGTCCGCTTTTTATTTGCTTTTATTAATTTATTTAAAGAATTGGAAAACATAAAGTTTTCTAAATACATGTATTTAAAATTCTGCACACATACCTTTCTTATACCAGTGCAGTTGCTTTTGTGTAAAAATATGACGTTAGTCATGTGACGCACACCCCACACTGGTATTTAGGTAACAATATCTAGGTATCTAACAGGTTAATAGTATTCAACTGAGGAGTATAAAGTATTTCTACCTCCAGCAGAATCTTGTCGTGTCTGTGCAGGAGGATCGCATTTTTGTGTGTGTGTCAGTCAACTTTATTAACAACATGACAATATCACCTAGAGACAGGCAGCTATTTTTAAAATTATCTAGAGACAGTAAATACACGGACAGTCATGTAGTTGTTAATCATTATTCCACCATTAGTCCTTTATCCATAGATGTGTCCTCTATATTGCCCCAACACATGTAGGCCATGTAACCCTATTTCTAACTGTGTTAGAGGTTACATGATGTGTGTGGATGGGGAGTTCACATGATTGACACCATATTTAGTTCTATTTATTTAGCCTGTGGATGCATTATACAGGACTAATCTGTGGGCTATACCATTCTACTGTGACTAGACAAGGGCTAACTACACAGGTATAAGAAAACTATGTGGGCAGAATTTACATGTATATTAAAAAACTGTATGATTTTCTGTTCTATACATAAGTGCACAAATAAAAACTGGACAACCCTTTTAACTGTTTAGATTACAGCTGCCCATAGAAGTCTATAGAGAGGGGAGGGGCAGGAGGAATTAGAAGCAGGAGACTTGCTAACCGTTTCCTATACACGGCAAACAGACCAGATTCATTATACAGCAGAAAGGAGCATTGTCGCTGAGAATCCAGCACTGGGTTAAGATAGTAAAACTCTGGATCGCGGAGGAACAATATAAAATTTGGTGAGTTTTCGGAGGAGGTTCTCCCAGCAGAATTCCCAAAATATATCAAGCAATTGTTTCTCTCAATGCTACCAACGCTTTCACATCTGAATTTGACCATTGATCGGGCACACAGACTTCCTAAGTCCAAACAAGCACCAGATTCAGCTCCCAGGGATTCTCTGGTACGGGTTCATTTCTCCCATGTCAAGGTACCATGTCGTCTGTCTCCTCCCTACGCCTCGATTTCCATCTTTCTGGACTTGTCCGCCTTTACGTTGCAAGCTTGCAAGGATCTACTTCCAATTACTAAACCTTCGTGACAATAATATAAAGTACCGTTGGCGATTCCCCACCAAGTTCTTTATCTCCTACAAAGACACGTCCCATGTTGTCTCTTGGATGGAGGAATGCATATCTCTACTGCGCAAATGGAACATCATCACTTCTGACGCCTCTTCCTAATCTGCAGATCGTTCTCCCCCACCCCCCAAGAATTTCCCCGGAATGGCACCCTGCTAACTCTCGGAGATCTCCCAAATGAGTTGCGGTAAGATACGTGCAATGCCATACTGATCTTACACCCGATCACTGTATATACTACCACAAGATAGTGTGATTCATTTTTCTCCATGCTTTTGGACTTGTATGTCTTAAATATCACTTTTTATACCACAACTTTGGTATTCCCCTCCCCGCCCGGAGCTTACGGTGCTAATAAGCACTATTCCTATTGTTGATTGCACATATGCTTTATCGTTTATATTATGTTACTTATGTTCTTGGTTTTATCCTGTAATTTCTTATACATCTTACTGTGTTTGAAATGTTCTTTTTGTAAAAATGTCATTTCCGTCTTTATCTGCTCCGCCGTGCTGATACTGCTGCGCCCTCCACCCCGTAACCTCATCTGGAGCATTAATGGTTTTGAAGATCTCCACTATTAACGTTAGGGGTCTAAATAGCCCCTTCAAACGCAGCCTGCGATGGAAAGAGGCTATGGTGTTGAATTGCGATGTCGTCCTAGCCTAGGAGACGCATTTTCATATTGATAGAACCCCTTGGTTTTCACATAAGTGGTATCCCCATATCTTTACTGCCTCCTGTCAAGCCAAACGTAAGGGGGTTCTCCTAGCTATCAAAGACTCGGTGGCATTTACTCTTCGGTCTACTCTACAGGACCCACAGGGCCGCTTGCTAGGCGTAATCTGCGACATTAACAATATTACATATACAATTTTTAATGCATACATTCCCAATAAACGACAGGGTCCTTATTTTAGATCCTTGCTCCCCAAAATTAAGGCTTTCGCCCAGGGGCTTGTAATTATAGGAGGTGATTTCAACCTAGTTCCTGATCCAACTTTAGATACCACCTCGCGTGTGAGGTGTCCCCCGGCTATTGCCCCACTACTGCACGACGAGGGTTTGTATGATCCGCACGGTGGAGACAAGGACTTTACTTTCTTCTCAGCCCCGCATAATTCATACTTGAGGATTGACCTCTTCTTGGTTTCTAGTAGGGCCCTTCTTCAGTCTCACTCGTTTTCCATCAGTAATATAACATTCCCTGTCATTGCACGAAAAATTCCCCCCCTATAATGGGGACTAAACGACTACATCCTATTACACCCCGATCACCACCAGTCCCTGAAAACAAGTCTAACCAACCATTTTTTATAGATAATTGTGGATCAGTACAGAACCCACATACTCTGTGGAATGCCCACAATGCATATGTGGAAGGTATGCTCATTAAGGCGGGTTCCACGGCCAAGCGGAAGAGGGAAAAAAGGTCTGTGATTTACTTTCCTCAATAGCGGATACTGAAGCCAAAAATAAATTTGCCCCGTGCCCACAACACAGATCAGAGCTTCGTAGACTTCGGCTTCAGCTGCAAACCCTGTTGGTTTCCCAACATGATAGAGCTCTCAGAAAGCTGCAACTCCAGTCCTATGTACATAACAATAGAGTGGGTGCAATATTGGCCTCAAAAATGAGACAGGTGACATCTAGATCTCGAATAGCATTCCTAAGGGACGCCCAAAATAAAATTATTGACCCCAGACTAATTGCACAGCAGTTTCATTCATACTACTCCTCCCTATATAATCCTCATCGTGACAAAAACACGATTCAGCCAAACAGTCATGATATTCAAGCGTTTCTAAATTCCATCTCCCCCCACGGTCTCTTCCCAACATGTGGTGACGTTATCCTCTCCCTTCACAGGGCAGGGAGTTACCAAAGGTTTGTCTTCTCTTAAACCAAATAAGGCCCTGGGACCTGATGGTTATACCAGCTTTTATTATAAAAACTATGTGTCCATACTGGCTCCGTATTTGACCCGAGTGTTTAATATGGCAGTTGAGGATGGCAAATTCCCGACGGAAATTCTGTCGGCTACCATAGGGACCCTACCAAAGCCAGACAAGGACCCGGTTACGCCCGCTAACTTCCGTCCCATATCCCTTTTAAACACGGACGTCAAAATCTATGCCAAATTGCTGGCTGTCAGACTCCTTCGGGTAATGCCGCGGCTGATTAACCCAGATCAGGTTGGATACGTGTCGGGTAGACAGACCCCTGATGGGACTTGCAGCTTTCTGAATCTAATTGAAAGGTTTGTGGCCTCTCTGACGCCTTCTCTGCTACTTGCTTTGGATTCGGAGAAGGCGTTTGATAGGGGCCACTGGGGGTATTTGTTGCATATATTGGATAAATTTGGTTTTGTTGGAGGTATTAAATCTGCCATTTTCGCCCTTATCTCTACTCCTTTAGCTAAGGTCTTATCCCCGAGTTTCCTTTCTGACTCCTTCAATATTACTGGCCGAAAAAAATTGTTAATTCGCAGAAATAAATCCAGTTGGGTCATTACTCCCAAAAAATAGGTTTGTATGCAGATGATGTCATAATATCCTGTATGAAGCCCCTTTAATCTCTACCTGTCTTATAAGAGGTTCTCTCCGAGTTCGGTAATATATCCTGTTACAAAATTAATGATAACAAATCTCACATCTTGAACATTGGGATAGATCAATGTACCTGTAATTTGCTTGCCTCTAAATTGCCTTATTCGTGGCAGGACGGCTCCCTGACCTATTCAGGTATTTCCCTGATGAGTCCCAGCTCTCATATGTATGCTAAAACTTACCTACCCCTCCTTCCCAAGATTTCCCATCTCCTGGTAGTGTTCTCTAAACCTATGATATCATGGGCTGGTCGCACGGCTTTTGTAAAGATGATGATTGTGCCAATTATTTTGTATGTTTTCCGTGCTGAGTCTACTCAAAAATTTTATTTGGGCTGGAAAGAAACCAAAGATACGTATTTCAACTATGGTTCGCCCTTGGTCGGATGGGGGATGGGAGTGCCAGACATAAGAAAGTATTATGTCACTACGATACTCTCCCATCTCCGACAATGGTGGAATAACACCTCGGACCTGAGGTGGGTTGCCCTAGAAAGAGACCTAGCCAGAGTCCCGCTAATCTCACTGCTCAACTCCACTGATCACTACCCAACTCGTTTTCTATATCGTTCATCTACAATCTCCGCAGCCGTGGAGCACTTACCACTCCGCTATTTATTAACTAAACTCCCAGATATTTAATTCCACAATTGGGAAGACGTGGGTATATCTGGGTTAAACCTTCTCCTGGAGTCTACTGGTCTTATCTGCTTCTGATGTATCAGAGACCCATACAATATCTCGAACCGGGACTTCTATAAATATCTCAGATTCAGACACTTGTTACAGTCTAGGTCACAAGACTCTCCAGCTATTCCTAAATCAGCATTTGAGTATTTTAACAGATCCTCTCAACAGGCCAAAGGCATTTCCCTGTTCTACTCTTCTCCCCAACAAATTCAACTATCCCAGAAACCAGGACACTTCTTGGTATGGGAAAAAGACCTGAACATCAATTCCACGCTACCTGATTGGAAGCAGGCCATCAGAGGTTCACAGCAAACTACTCACAGCTCAACACATTGGAAAATTGCTAATGAGATGGTACAAAACCCCAGCACAACTTTTTAGATTCAACCCGTCCTATTCCCACCTATGCTGGCGTAGCTGTGGTGAGAGAAGTGATTTCTTCCATGCATGGTGAAATTGCCCTTTAGTGCACAATTTCTGGAAGGCGACATTCATCTTAATAGTTAAAGTTACTCGGTGCTCAATCCTCCCATTCCCAGCTCTGGTCCTTTGCTTTATTGGCATCCTGGATCTTGAGAGACCTATCCGTACCGGTACGGCTCATATCCTGATGACTGCCAGGCTCTTGATCGCCAGATCCTGGAAATCTTCGGTACCTCTTACAACTGAAGAACTTCTTAATCAGGTTCGTCTAGACTGGATCATGTAAAAAAGACACCTGGAATAACAAATACTCAGGCTTTGTGTCTCATTGGGCTATTTGGTCAGACTTTATGGATCAACCCCCTACTTCTCGACCATAGTCCACTGTGTTTTATATACAAGTTGGTCTAGTCTGGGTCATTATTGCCCTCTACAGCTAGTCACACAGTCAGACTCTTATTGGTATTTGTACTATATTTACTTAGAGTTTGTGTACCCTATTGACAGTATTAATATTTGAATTGCTATTCTTTCTCTGCTTAACATTTCTAATCAACTTTGCTCAGTTCTCCTCCAGCAGTCACGGTCTCTTTCTTTGTCCTCTGTTCTCTGCTTTACGTTCCTTTATTAATGATGTAGCCCATTATGCCTGGCTGACTTATTGGATTGTACATTGTTGTATTCTCTCAAAAACTTTTAATTATAAAAAAAAAAAAAAACGTAGTAAAACTCTTAATAGAAGCAGCAGCATGGAGGAGATTATACAGCAGTTAGGAGCAGTGAAGCTGCACTGGGGTGAGGCAGTTACGCTTACTAGCAGCTGCAGTGTCTGTGTCCTTCTCAGACTCTGCTGCTCTCTCCTCCTTCTGCTCTCCCTCCTGCTCTCCCTCCCCTTTCTTAGACTTATATTGGCAGCTGTAACCTGATGTCTCAGTGGAGCTTAGAAGCTGTATCCTCTCTGCCTCACTGATCTATGGATTCTATGAGTGAATTCTGTGCGAGTAAACAGTTAACCCCTTAATGACCAGCCTATTTTAGACGTTAATGACCAAGCCATTTTTTACGTTTTTCCATCGTCGCATTCCAAGAGCTATAACTTGCGTCGACATAGCTGGTTAAGGTCTTGTTTTTTGCGGGACAAGTATTTTTTAATAGCACCATTTTGAGGTACATATT
This sequence comes from Rhinoderma darwinii, assembly GCF_050947455.1. Lineage (NCBI taxonomy): Eukaryota > Metazoa > Chordata > Amphibia > Anura > Rhinodermatidae > Rhinoderma > Rhinoderma darwinii. The sequence continues at coordinate 111,929,511 of NC_134692.1, read as the reverse complement.
ATTTATTGATTAACTTTTATAAACTTTTTTTTGGGGGGGAATAGAAAAAAACCTGAAATTTCGCCACTCTTTTTCACGTCTTAAATCTACGCCGTTTACCGTGTTATATAAATAACACAATAACTTTATTCAGCGGGTTGTTACGATTGCAACGATACCAAATTTGTATAGTTTTCGTATGTTTTACTACTTTTACACAGTAAAAACGCTTTTTTTTCAAAATTATTTGTTTTTGTGTCTCCATGTTTGAAGAGCCGTAACGTTTTTCTTTTTTTGCCGATGCAGTTGTATGAGGGCTTTTTTTTTGAGGGAAGACTTGTAGTTTTTATTGGTACCATTTTGGAGTACATGCGACTTTTTGATCACTTTTTATCACATTTTTTTTAAGTCAGGATTCACAGAAAACAGCAATTTTTCCATAGTTTTTTATTCAATTTTTTACGGCGTTCACCGTGCGGGTTAAATAATGGTATAGATTTATAGTCGGGGTCGTTACGGACGCGGCGATACCAAATATGTGTAACTTTTTTACTTTATTTTGGTTTTATAATAGTAAAGCATTTTGTAAGGGGAAAAGGTGGGTTTTTCATTTTTTTTCATATTTTTTTTTAAATTAACTTTATTAAACTTTTTTTTTACTTTTTTACTAGTCCCACTAGGGGACTTTAATATGCGATTTTCCGATCGCTATTATAATACACTGCAATACTTTTGTATTGCAGTGTATTACTGCCTGTCCGTTTAAAACGGACAGGCATCTGCTAGGTCATGCCTCCGGCATGATCTAGCAGGCATTCGCTCCAGGCAGACCTGGGGGCCTTTATTAGGCCCCCGGCTGCCATTGGAGACACAGACACTCGGTGATCGTATCGCCGGGTGTCGGTTGGAGAGAGAGGGAGCTCCCTCCCTCTCTCCAAAACCACTCAGATGCGGTGCACGCTATTGCGCACCGCATCTGAAGGGTTAAACGGGTGAGATCGATAATTATATCGATCTCACACGGCAGAGCAGGGACGCCCCCAGCCCTCAGCTGCCTCTGGCTCTGCCTTTGGCAGCTCCCTGCTCTGTTTACTCATCCTGATGCAGTGCCGTAAAAAGGCATATGCATCAGAATAAAGCCGCCGTTAAAAGGCGTATTGGCGGTCACTAACGGGTTAAGAAAACCGGAGGGGAAGTAAAGGAGCCTGATAAGTGGAGAAACAGGCATTTTTCACTCATAAGATAAATGACTAAGTTTCTAAACATTCATTTGTACTATTGTTTTATGCAAAGTTATTTATAATCGTAGGTACATTTAAGCTTGCTTCACTTAAAATTGGAATACCCCTTTAACTTCATTTTTCCTTATTCTATTGGTGTCAGAATTATGTGGATGTTTGAAAAAAATGCACCCTTAAAGGAAAAAAATCTACTTTGACTAGTGCTTTAAATGGAACCTGTCACTAAGTTTTAGGGCACTAAACCACCAGCATGTTGTTATACTGCTGGGGCTTTATGTCCTAAACATGTCCCTCTCAAAACAGGTATTTTTTACAGCGTGTTCTGAATGTAAATTACTAGAGAAGAGTTCTGAGATTAGTCCAATGGCATCCTGCACATCTCTGGGCAGTTTTTAGGGTGGCATGTTTAGGATGCTATACCCCAGCAGTATAATGATATGCTGTCGGGTTTGTGCCCTAAAATCTAGTGACCGGTTCCCTATAAATCTCTTTTCCTTCCCGGAGTTGATGTTAATAATGTTTACTGACTAGTGGCGCTTACTAATTAAAGGCGAGTTCTGATGACTAACATGGCATATTGCTGCTCCTCTTTTTAATCTGGGGAAAAAGGATTGGTGACTCTCTGCTCCCCTTTTGCCAGAATTTAGAGAATTAATGGTGAGATATGGGACCCCTGTTCTGCAGATTTGCCTCTAACAGACATTTATGGTATACCGTGAATTTGTAAATTCTTCAGACCCTTTCACTTTTTTCACAATTTGTTATGTTGAGGCCTTGTGCTAAAGTAAAAAAAAAAAGAATTCAAGTCTTTCCCCATCATTCTGCACTCAATACCCCATAATGACAAAGTGAAAACAGAATTGTAGAAGTTTTTGCAATTTTATTAAAACTCAAAAACTCAAATCTTGCATGGACATTAGTAATTAGACTCTTAGCTATGACACTTGAAATTTATCTCTGGAGGCCTCCCATTTCTCTAGATCATCTTTGAAATCTTTCTACATCTTGATTGGGATCCACGTTTGGTAAATTCATTTGATTGGACATGATTTGGAAGGACATACCCCTGTATATATAAGGTCTCACAGCTGGCAATGCATATCAGAGCAAAAACCGAGCCATGAGGATGAAAGAAATGAGACAGGATTGTGTGGAGGCACAGATCTGGAGAAGGGTACAAAAACATTTCTGCTGCACTGAAAGTTCCCAAGATCACAGTGGCCTCCATAATAATTAAATGGAAGAACTTTTGAACAACCAGGACTCTTCATAGAGCGGATCACCCAACCGAACTAAGTAATCGGGGGGGGGGGGGGGGGGTGTGTGGGTGTGGGCATTTGGAAGAGAGGTGACCAAGAACCCCAACGGTCACTCTGGCTGAGCTCTAAAGATCTTGTGTATGCAGATGGGAGAAACTTTCAGAAGGTCAACCATCACTGCAACACTCCCAATCTGGGCGCTATGGCAGAATGCCCAGGAAGAATCCTCTCCTTCGTAAAAGACACATGAAAGCCCGCCTGGAGTTTGCAAAAAAAGCACCTAAATGTCTCTCAAACTGTGAGAAACAAGATTCTGTGGTCTGATGAAACCAAGATTGATCTTTTTGGCCCTAAAGAGGTTTTCCAGTCCCTAAAAATTGATGGCATATCCTCAGAATAGGCTATCAATAGTTGATCGGTCGGGGTCCGACTCCTGGGGCCCCCGCCGATTTGCTGTTTTGAAGGGGGTGCAGCGCTCGTACAAGCGCTGCTTCCACTTCTTTCCTACTTGTACACTGTGAATCGTCGACACACATGTAGCGGTGATTCACAGGTATTACATCCGCCTTCTCCCATTCACCCCGACTGATCAGCTATTGATGGCCTATCCTGAGGATTGGCCATCAATTTTGAAGGGGTGTAAAACACCTTTAATGCTAAGCATTATGTCTGGAGGAAAACAGGCACTGCGCATCACCTGCCCAATACCATCCCTACAGTGAAGCATAGAGGTGGTAGCATCAAACTGTGGGGGTGTTTTCTGCGGCTGGGACTGCGAGACTGGTCAGGGTTGAGGGAAAGATGAATGGAGCAAAGTACAGAAATATTCTTAATGAAAACCTGATCCAGAGTGCTCTGGACCTAAGACTGGGTCGAAGGTTCACCTTCCAACAAGACAATGACCCTAAGCACACAGCCAAGACAACACAGGAGTGGCTTAGGGACAACTCTGTGAATGTTCTTGCGTGGCCCATCCAGAGCCCTGACTTGAATCCAATCTCTTGGGAGACCTGAAAATGACTGTCCACCGACGGTCCTCATCCAAGCTGACAAGGCTTGAGAGGTTCAGCAGAGAAGAATATCAGAAAATCCCCAAATGCAGTTGTGCAAACCTTGTTGCATTATACCGAAGAAGACTGGAGGCTGGATCGCTGCCAAAGGTGCTTCAACTAAGTATTGAATAAAGGGTCTGAATACTTATGTCAATGCAATATTTTAGTTTTTTCTTTTTAATAAATTAGCAAAGATTACAAACATTCTGTTTTCACTTTATCATTATGTGGGATTGAGTTCAGAATGACAGGGAAAAACAATTTTTTTTAAAATTTTAGCACAAGTCATCGACATAACAAAAATGTGAAAAAAATTGTAAGAGTCTTAATACTTTCTGAATGCATTGTATCCTATTGCTTTGCCATAAATATCAGTCGTCATAATATCCCTTTAATTATCCCATAACTTAATTAACCCCTTCACGACTGCCATACGGCTATATACGTTCCAACTGACGTTTTCAGCGTGCATCAGGGTTTAATGAATGCAGAACTGCTTTAGTGTGAGCAGCTCTGCACTAATCTATGTGCCGGCTCTCTCTACAAGTGCGGACAGCTCTTCAGTACTTAGTTTCATAAAATAACCAAGTGTTTTTTTTTTTTTATGAAACCAAGTTTAGAAGTACAGCGCTGCTCACACTGAAGCAATGCTGCACTTTGCGATCTCTCCCTGCTGTCTTCCCCGTGTGCTGGCACCTCCCCCCTCCGTCTCCTTTGGTCCCCATCTTCTGCCCAGAGATAACGGAGCCAGTGTGCTGTTATGTGGGCAAATAAGGAGCTGATAATAACCATAACTGTCTAATCATGGTGATCATAAAATAGTTTGCTTAACAAACTTTTCAAGCAGCTCTGAACTCTTAGGTTGGATTCACACGAGCACATTAGGTCCGTAATGGACGGATCGTATTTCGGCCGCAAGTCCCGGACCGAACACACTGCAGGGAGCCGGGCTCCAAGCATCATAGTTACATACGATGCTAGGAGTCCCTGCCTCGCTGACGGACAACTGTCCCGTACTGTAATCATGTTTTCAGTACGGGACAGTAGTTCCATGGAGAGGCAGGGGCTCCTAGCAGCGTACATAACTATGATGCTAGGAGCCCGGCTCCCTGCAGTGTGTTCGGTCCGGGACTTGCGGCCGAAGTACGTTCCGTCCATTACGGACGTAACGTGCTCGTCTGAATCCAGCCTTAGCCTTCCTCACGCTCCCCTCACAGTGATCCAGGAGAGAGAAGAAGGCTAATTGTTACAGAGCTGCAAAGTACACACACGCACACACTTATATACATACAGATAAATATATATAAAAAAATGTTACAAAAGTGTTTTCATGTTTTTAGTGATGTGTCTGCTCATATTAAAAATTAAAAGCACGGAATTAATTAAACTAATCTAGAAAATGGAAGCCTCCTTGTAAAAAATAGCTGTGATATTCAAAGCGGTTGCAAAGATATTATCGTTTAAAGAAGTGCATGTCAGAAATGGAAAATGTGACCTGGACACGGGTATCGATGACCCTTGGTCATGAAAGGGTTAAAGACGAGAGGAACTTAGCCTTTTTTGACAATTCTTTTGTACTGGACATCTCATGTAAATTAAAGCACGTGTAATTATTTTGTTGAGTATATACGTTTAGAGATATTTTTATACAAATGTTCATACTTGCACATCAAATTTAATCAAAAGCAAATTTCCACAGGATGAGTGTGTGGTGAAATTAACACGCGAATTAGCTGTGAAGTTGGGGCTAAAAATTAGGAAAGCCTATGTTAGGGTACAGGTGAGTGTTTTTATTTATATTATGTTTTTTTAAATGATCTTTTCTCCTTGATGACAAAACAATACTATTTGTGTTGCAGCCTAGTTCCCAGGTTACAGTTGTGGACACATCAGAAAAGGTAAGTGGTCCCTACTTGCAAACTGCTGTGTAGGTTAGATAAGCGAGAAGTAAATATGTGGTGAACATAAGGGAATATACGCTTTTATGTGAGTACAGCAATATACAGCGAAACTGTCAGGAGCAACAGCAAAACAGTCAGTAGAATACAAGCTGTCATTAAAGAAATGGTTTCAGTGGTCTGTCAGCCCCTGCCATGTAAATTGCTAATAATTCTAAGCTTTGAGTACTGTTAAAGGCTACCCAGTAATTAGCTCAGGTCTCTGGCTTAATGAACTCCATGCAGACGTAGCCTAAATTATTGTAATTTGTGTCAACGAGTGAGGTCCCAACATGGATCTTATTAACCACCATTATATTAGATTGTGCCAATACAGATTAGTATCACTTGATTTCAGTTTTCTTATTGCATTTATTTGAAAGGGCTTTTTATATTGTTTGTCTTATTGTGGCAAGAAGGAAATAAAATCGACTAAATTACTACTTTACTGAGAAAGTTTTATATGGAAGAGCATACGTTATTTATCAGTATTTTAGTATTTCATTCATTCATTTTAATTCAATTTGCAGATGTCTGATAGTTTTGCAGATCAAATAGAGCCAGGTAAGTGAGTTCCGATGCATGTTTATTTTCCTTGTTTTTTTTTTTTTTTTTAAATTATTATTTTGATGGTAATAGTAGACGAGGTCCAGGTTATTGACCTTATGCTGTATGAGCCCAAAATTACCTGTGATCTTCCAGCTACAAATATTGGCTGAGAACATGTCAGATGCCAGTCAATTGGATTCCTGTGAAATTAGCCATGGTATACACTGAATGGCCATTTTATTAGAGACACCCATTTAGTAGCGCACTGATTACTTTTCAGTTAGGGTCTGAAGGTAACACTGGGTTGCCATTACCGTCATTATTAAGGGGAGTAGCTGTCCTGCCTTTTGCCGTAAGGAGTGGACTCCTTGTCACCACCATCTCCCTCTCTCTTTTTTTTTATTTTTATTTTTTTAAAGTAGAGCATGGTGATCCCTTTACTGCCATGTCAGACACCAGAGGAGACTCCTCCAGAAAGGCAAACATTATCACACCTTATTCTTGCTCCCAATGCAGTTTCCAATTCTCATGTGGTAAGCCTCTAAGCCAAGCATGTGTGCTGAAGTTGCCGAATTGGAATGGGCTAATTCCCTTTCCCAGGCCATTGGTGACCTCGCTAATATTGCCCAGTCCATGATAGGCATCCTGGTTCACCTCTCCCAACCAGCCCTCTCTGTACTCTCCATCCACGTCCTTGTCACGTGGCAGGCTCGGAAAATGGGTTCGATCTGCTTATTCTCACCCGCCATCTGTATCTCCTATTCATAGTCTCCTCCTCCCCTGCCAGGGAGTTCTTGTTACGAAGGAGAAATTTCTGATTCCATCTCTGAGCTGGACAAGGAACGTTCTTTCGCAACGGTCATGTTTAGTGAACAGTGTCATCAAAGCCATCCAAGAGACCTTACGGGTCACAGACGCAGAGCCTTCCCCCCCTCACCAGAGATTATCTCCTTCCGCTGACCTAAATGGTTCCACAAGTCGTTTCCTTCTTACTCCGGAGGAGTTCTTTTCCAAAGAATGGAAACACCCTGAAAAGAAATTCCCTCGTACCGCTCAGTTGGATCTTATGTATCCCTTTCCAGAAGAGATCTCCTCCGAATGAGCAAAATCGCCGGCCGTGAACCCTCCGGTCTCTCGTCTAGCCAAGACTACTACTATTCCCAAGGAGGATACAGCCTTATTCTGCAATCCTATCCTACTACTGGATAGAGTCTTTCTCTAGGTCTTGTTTTGAATCGACTAGCTCATCCTTGAGACCAATTTTTGCTATTTTTGGATTAGCAGAGCCTCCACTGAATGGAATTGCCAACTCTGTCACGGTATTCTCTCTTGAGCACCTCAAGAGGAGTTAGTGGACCTCACCCATCAGCTCCCTATTGCTGCTTAATGCTTGTGCAAAGCCTCTCTGGGTGCAGGATGTCTTGTGGCCCGTGCCTCTGCTTCTATTGTTGCTGTCTGAACGACTGCCTGGCTTAAATGCTGGTCTGCCGAGATGGGATCAACGTGGTCCTTGGCTTCTTTTCCCTTTTGTGATTTCCGAACTGTTCGGGATCCTTCTGGATGAGCCAATGGGTGGGAAGAGCTCTCTCCTATCTCAGGTCCATCGTGACACGACCTCTCATAAACCGGGATCTCGTTTTTGGCTTTTTCCTAGATTCCTCCGTCCACAAGCACCCAGACATTGTAGATTCACCAGTCCACAAAACATCCCACCAGGACTCCAAGAACAATCTCTCCTTCAAGCCCCATCCCTCCAGGCAGTGAAACCTGGAGTGGGTAATACCAGCTAGACCTGAAGGTGCACGCCCACACAAATCTCGGGGGGTGGGTAGGCTACTGCGCTTCAAGGATGTCTCGCTCTTTCACATATCGGATTCCTGGGTGCAGGCAGTTGTATCCTTCGGGTGCAAATTGTGTTTATCTTCCTGCCACACGACCGGTACATTCAGTCCACGCCTCCTCCTTTGCTACTACTTTTTTTCAATTAACAGACTCTTTCTTGAGTCGAGGAGTAATCATCCCCATTCCTCCAGATCAGTCCCTTCAATAGGTGATAGCTTCCATGGACCAGGGGTGTTTCTTTCTTCCGTGGACATCCTTTGCCCATCCCTTCAGCGTTTTCCTGCACTTTGCGGTCCTCCAATTTGTGGTTCTCCCGTTCACCAAAATCTTCTCGGTGGTGATGGTGCTTCTTCGCTATAGGGTGTTTAAGTCATCCCCTACTTTGAACAACATTCTGATACAATCAAAATTACTCTGGATACCCTGACTTGATTCGGCCAGATACTCAACCACTTTGAGTCCTGCCTGTCTATGATGTTCGACACCCTATTGGCAAGGGTGTTACTGAAGAGAGGGTGTCAGTCCCTCACACCTCTCTGCTTGTGTATTAGAGTCCTGGGCACCATGGTGGCTTAGATCAAGGCCATCCTCTTTGCCCAGTTTCACACTCATCCGCTTCAAAGAGCGATCCTCTCCCGGTGGGACCATCCTCCGGATAACTTGGACCAACAGATCCTCCTTCCCCTGACTGTACAACCTTCCCTCAGCTGGTGGCTCTCATCCCCCAGGGCCGCTGCATTCTTCCACTCCAAAGGGAGATCCTTTCCACGGACACGAGTCCCCGAGTATGGGAGGAACTTCCAGAACCTCATGACTCAGGGCCTGTTGTCTCAACATGAATATTCTCTTTCCATCAACCTACTGGAATTTCTTAAATTGTCTCCACCATTGGACGAACCTTCTAGCCGGTTGCCTGGTTCGAGTCCAAACAGACAATGTCAACTCTAAATCTCTAGGGAGGAATGCAGAGTTCAGCTGTAATGTCGAAAGCCGCGAGGACCCTGAAGTTGGCAAAGCTCAACATTCCTACCCTCTCGGCAGCGCACATCACAGGGCTCTACAATTGTGTTGCAAATTTATTCACTTGCAAATGTGTCGACCTCAGTGGAGTGGTCTCTCAATCACAAGGTTTTCGACCAGATCTGCGCCATGTGGGGCAGGCTGGTTGTGGACTTGATGGCGTTCAGGTTCAATTGCAAGGTTCCCCAATTCATATCTCGAGCTCATTATCCTGAAACATTCGTGGTTGATGCTCTGGTAGCTTCATGGGACAAATTCAGCTGTATTTATCTCTACCTCTTCTCCCCAGGCTTCTCAGAAGGATCAAGGCCAAGGAATTTCCACCATACTCGTGACCCCGTATTGGCTACATTGTTATTGGTACGCCGACGTAGAGGCTATGCTGGCCGACTTTAAAGTTGCTACGTTTAACTGTGTGGCTGTTGAAGTCACAGTTTTGAGAGCATGGGGCTTGTCACAGTGGGTGATCCACACCATGTTGAAGTCTAGAAAGACTTCCTCGGCCATGAATTTACCAATGTACTTGGAAGATTTATCGAGGCTGGTGTACATTTTGGAATCTTCTTTCCTTCGTTTTTTCTGTGTCCAAGATGCTATCTTTTCTCCAAGAAGGACTTTGTCACGAAGCGGGTAGAGGACCCACTAGGCCGTACCGCCGTAGCGGGGAGGCAGCTGGCCAAACAACAGGACACCCCAGAAATACAATGTCCCGCACAAGGGTACCTGGATAGACCAGACGGTGGCCGCAGCTCTGGCACAGATGGAGATGGGTGCAGCAGATAGCGCCAAACGGATGACACAGGAGCCGCAAGTTGCGCCAGACGTGGCGGATTCCTCCGGACGTGGCAGATGACACAGAACGTGGCGGATTCTTCCGGACGTGGCAGATGACACAGGACGTGGCGGATCCCTCCAGACGTGGCGGATTCCTCCGGACGTGGCGCATTCTTCCGGACGCGGCGGATTCCTCCGGACGTGGCGGATGACACAGGACGTGGCACGACTTGATACTAAGGAACAGCACGGGGAACAAGGCACGGGTCACAACAGGAACGGGAAACACTAAGGGACCATTTGCAAGACAGGCTGGGAAAACTAATAACGCTCAGGCAAGGATTAGAAGGCCAGGGGCCTTCTTATAAGCCAGGAAATCGTGGCAGTTTATGATGATGACTTCCTCCTATTTGCGCGGGACACAGCCGAACGGAGCGGAAGTGAGCGCTGGCGTCTCCTAGGAAGGAGTTGGGGACCAGTGCTCACAGATCCGTGGCTGCGGGCGTCGGGAGGTGAGTAAACCTGACGGCCCGCGGCCATGGACGCTACAGACTTGACCATGGCCTTGAGTTACATAGAAGGGTAGATGTCTGCATTGTCTTTACTCTTTGACAGGCCTCTGGCGTCCAAGTCTGATGTTAAAACTTTCTTGCAAGGGGTTGCTCATGCGGTACGCACTTCATTAGACTTGACCTTTTGTTCTGGAGGCTCTGCAATTGCCCTAGTTCGAACCTCTACAGGAGATCTCCTTATGTCTCCTCACCTTGGAAGGTGGTGCGGACCTATATTTGGAGGTTTTCTAAGCTGACAGCAGTGTCATCTCGTCCCCCGTTTTTACCCCTGCATCAGGATAAGGCAGTGCTACGTACAGTTCCTTCCTTTTTTGAGTACTCAGCGTAAAATTCTTGATTGTGGGTGAATCACTGGTGCTAACATAAGGAAGATCACTGCACCTAGGACTCGTTGCAAACCAGCAGCAGTTGACGTTTCTAGAGAGTGGAGCATAAGGCAAAAAAAAGAGATTGAATAATGTGTGTTATAGGAAAAAGGAAGGAAAAAAGATAAGAGAAAATTTATATAGATTCTCTTGAGGATGTGGGTGAAAGATTACTTCGAAATACTCTTGATCTTTGTGATAGTGCGGATGAAAGATGATCAAACTGGCTAATGCAACCTGAATAGCGAACTTTTCCAGTCCTATGTAAATAAAGGTTAATAACTGTATAGGAAAGATATGTAATTTACATACTTTGAGTTTTAATTAGCTCACAGAAGATTACCTAGACTGGATATAACTAGAAAAGCAGCTGTGAGAAGCATTAGGCCTCGTTCACATCAGCGTCTGTTTCCGTTCATGAGTTCCATTAGACCTTTCCGTCGGGGGAACACATGAACGGAAAGACAAACCGAAACCATAGCTTCCGTTTCTATTACCATTGATTTCAATGGTAATGCTTCCTATGCAAATGGTTTCCTTTTGTCTCTGTTCCGTAGGTTTTCAGTTTTTTTTCAGTGGAAACAATAGCGCAGTCGACTACGCTATTTAGGGTTAATCTCAATATGAGGGTTGACCTCATGCTTGTGCCCCATCAAATGACCTCACTGCCACAGTTCTTTATTTTAATTGCTTCCCCTGCAATACTAAATTTCAGTGCGTACAATACAAAATTTAAGTGAACCTCTCTTCTCCAATTTTTTGGGACAGAGACAGCGTATCACTGAACTTTCTGCCATGGTAGCCTCACCTCAGGTCTTGTACCAGAGTGGGCGCACTCTCTCATCAGCAGTATCAGACCTCTCCAGGGTATCAAAATTCATTTTGGATGTGCTAGGCTGGTTTTCCTTTAAGCAGCGAGGAATATATCTACCCATCAAGCATCAGTTTCTTTAACCTCATCCACTTCTCCTCCAGCTCGAGAGTTGTGCTCTGACATGTCCTCCAATGACGAGGAGCCTGCTGAGGGCAAGGTTTCTGACTAAGATTATACCCTGAATGAGAAGCAGTCATCTAAACTCTCCTCTATGATTTAAAGTCTTATTACGGCCGTCAAGGATACTCTACATGTTCAGGATCAAGGAACCCTCCTCACAAGAGGTGTTTTCCTTCTGGCAGCCTTGACAGTCTCCAAAGTTATTTCCCTCCCACTCTCTCCAAAGAATGGAACTTCAGAGAGGTAACGACTAAGCACACGGACGTCATGTACACATTTCCATATGACTTTGAAGATGGCCATTGCCACCCTTGTAATGGAAGATGCTTTCTTATTCCAGGATCCGCGCAATAGAATAATAGAATTCTTTGCCAAATCCTCTTCCGAATGCGGCCAATATTTGCGTCTTGTTGGGTAAGCAGAGCCACTACCGAATGAGCAATAAAAGTCAGCCAAGGTATACTTTCCGGCGATCCCCTCTCCCTTTTCCCAAAACATGTCAGTCAGTTCGCTAGGACGGGAAGTATTCGATTTTCGATTTTCCACCGGTTTACCAGCCAGCAAACTTTCTTACCAGAACCAAACCTCGCAGGGTCAAAGGAAGAAGCCTTCCTTTAAACCACGTCCCTCCTGTCGCCCTCATCCCCTAGGCCCATAAGGCCACCTAAAACTGTCAGGGTAGCTTCCTTCTCCCTGTTATTTCACACCGTATAACCACCTCTGTAAATTGAAAACCGAATGCATGCCTGTAGAAAATGTACCACGAGACAATTTGGTATAGATTCTACCTCAGTGAGATAGGAAGTGAACTAACTTTATTTGAACAAAGAACACAAAGAAATCTTCTCTGTAGGAAGGTGGGACGTGCTTAAGCCCCATTGGCTCCTCAGCTGTAAGTTCTTCTGTACACTCCTCTTGCATTCCAGGGGCGGTTTCTTCCATAGGCGTGTTTCTCATACATTCTCCATCTTGTTTCATTTACAAATCTTTGTGTAATATACTGATTTTTAGTTCATATAAAGTAATAATGTTTTTGAAAACAATATACATGGTAATGATCCCTGACAGTCCCCCCTAAAAATATTATTACTCTATCCCTGAGTCTTGCCTAGCAACCTACTACTGACCACTCAAACCAGGCGGGTAGGGGTTTTGGATTTCTTCACCAGCTTGAGACGAGCTGCTCCTTATGAGTGACCCCCCTTTGTACCTGGACTTCCAAGGTTTCGGAGTGGTCCTAACTGTCCCTATTCTCCTCAGGATACAGGATGGTTGTCTCTGTATAATCTACAAACCGCTGCTGGTTGTAATATATATAATTAATCCAGTCCACATTTTATTAATGCCAATAATTGTCGTACTGTCACTTACTGTCCTAATGGGACTTCTACCCCTGCAGATATAACAGGTCATGGGCAGCATCTTCCCCAAACCTAAAGACACCCGGGTAACATAACCTCTGGGCTCTCATTGCTGCCATGTACTTCTTACATATGAGTGACAACAACCAGTGACCTTCACAAACTCCTCAGATTGTAATTTGCAGCACCGCGGCATATTTACACACATTATAATTATAAACCTCAGACAATATAAACAATAGGGCCTCAACTAATAATATAATGCTATCACCAATCCCATGCTATCACCCTCAGGTTTTGGGTCCCATCTGGGGTGCCAAAATGTCAGGGTAGCTTCCACACCGAATAACCACCTCTGTAAATTGAAAACTGAATGCATGCCTGTAGAAAATGTACCACGAGACAATTTGGTAGAGATAGGAAGTGAACTAACTTTATTTGAACAAAGAACACAAAGAAATCTTCTCTGTAGGAAGGTGGGACGTGCTTAAGCCCCATTGGCTCCTCAGCTGTAAGTTCTTCTGTACACTCCTCTTGCATTCCAGGGGCGGTGTCTTCCATAGGCATGTTTCTCATACATTCTCCATCTTGTTTCATTTACAAATCTTTGTGTAATATACTGATTTTTAGTTCATATAAAGTAATAATGTTTTTGAAAACAATATACATGGTAATGATCCCTGACAAAACAAATACGGTACTGCATTAAGGACGGTCCCTACCCGAGTCATCACAGGTGGGGGGGTGGCACATTCTGCTCCGAGATGTTTAGCTCTCCCACGTCGTCTCCACAGGATGCCAGATATAATTAGCTTTCATGCCTCCAGCTCGGTTCTTTTGCTAGGTGCCATTGAGATAGTTGCCATCAGATTTATTCTTTACTTCTTCTGCTGCTTATGTACCAAACTGGTGTAGCTCAGTGTCTGCCAGTGGGGTATAGCTGGTAGGAGGAGCTAACACTTTTTTTTTTGCTTCGTGTCCGCCTCCTACTGGTAGCAGCTATACCCAAGGTCATCTCTGTATCCCCCAATTAACGTGAAAAGAAAAGGATTTTATTATAACAAAAAAACTTTTTTAATATATCTGTTGTATTTCAGATTTGTCTGAAGTTGATGGCCATGAATCTCCTCACAACGCTTTCTCTGCGCTGAGTCTTAACAATGAACCATTAAGAGGGACATCTCCCGTTCCAGTCCCTTCGGGCTCCCCAAGTTTGCCTCCCGTTTCTGAGACTGGAACATTCCCTTCAGCACTTATAAGTGATGATACATCTGCTTTATTTCCACTGTCAAACTTGCGTGATGAAATTATTGGTGATGAATTGGACCGCATCCTTGATTCTGTGCCATCGTGCAATGGGCTAGACATGGTAAGATAATGGAAGAATATCTATATTTCAGATGGACTTGTTTTGTTTTTATCAAACGTTATAGTCTTTTCAGATTTCCTTTGTGCAGTGCTGGCTTTTCAATTATTTTTTTTTTTTTAAAGTTCTCTTAAAACTTTACCAAATGCCCCATCCATTTTTTTTCTCCTTTTTAGTTTTTTTCTCCCCGCCTTCCAAAAGTCCATACTTTTTTATATTTCTGTCAACATAATTGTATGCAACTTTTTTTTTTTTTGTAGAACGAGTTGTAGTTTTTAATGACGGCATTAAATGCCTCATAAAATGTACTGGTAAACCTTTAAAAATGTATTTGTGGGTTGGAATGGAAAAAACCCCAGCAATTCCTACATTGTTTTTTGGGTTTTGTTTTTATTGTGTTCAATCTGCGGTAAAAACGGTTAACTCTATTCTGCTGGACAATACGATTACAGGGATACAATTTTTTTTATGTTTTACTACATTAACAAAATGAAACTAATTTGTTAAAAAAATAAGTTTCTTTGTCACCATGTTCTTAAACCCATAACTTTTTATTTTATTTTTCATTGATGGATCTGTGTGAGGGCTTGATTTTTCTTTTAGGCCTAGTTCAAATGGAGTATTTTGCATGCAGAAAAAAATCGGCCTCATTATTCCTTCAAGAATTATGAGGCAGATTTTGAACTGCTTGCGTGGCGAAAAAAACTTTCTTTCCTTGCATTGATTTCAATGGGAGATCAGGATCGGAATCGCACCAAGAAAGTTCATCACAGTTGAAATCAAAGGGAGGTGATTTAGGCAGTTTTTTGCCGCTGATTCAGACGCGGTTTCCGCTGAGAAAATCAGCGCCAAATTACTCCGTTTGAACTGGGCCTTATTGCTAACATCACTTTAGAGGAAAAATGGGAAGTGGGTTTTTGATCTTTTAATATTTATTTTTCAATATTCCTAAAAACCAATATTTTTTTAATTTATTTTTTAGTCCGGCTAGCAGACTTAAAAATGCGATCAATAGATTGCTTGCAAAATACACTGCAATACGTATGTATTGCAGTCTATAGTGCTTTTTGCTGTCTCCTAATAAGCCCTGCCTCTTTCAGAGCTTAATAGGAGGCCCAAACTGGCTGACCTGGGGCCTTCATTTGTCCGTCAGGCTGCCATGCAATCGCATCTCCGGCACCCTGCGATCGCATGTCCGGTTCCGGCACCCTGCAATCGCATCTCCTGTCCCGGCCGTTAGTTCAGAATGTTAGCTGTAATATACAGCTGACACCTGTGGCATATGAAGCAGGGTCAGCCCCTGAGCCAGCTCCTGACCCCCCCTCCCTCCTATGAGGTATGTCAAACGTAGGAAAGGCGTTAATGCCAGTTGGGATTACATAAAAAAAAACATAATGGTGTTCAAAGATGTGCATTTACTGTTGTTGTTTTTTTTTTTTATATTTAAATAGGTTTCAAATTCTGCACTGATTTATTTCTTAATATATCTTTATTAGTGGTCGGAGCTCATGTTTGCTGATACAGATCTGCAAATTCCCTACAGAGATATGGATTTAAAAGATGACATGTTGCCTGCCACTAGAGGGAGCTTTTTGAATGCTGTTATACATTGGACTCAATTATAACACAGTATGCAGTAAGTTTCTATGCTACCTCTAGTGTTGGCTGCTAGCCAACACGTTATCTTTTAAGTCTACTCTATCTGGACAAAAGTATGTGAACACCTGAGCAGCACACCTTTATGAGCTTATTTGACATCCCATTCAAAAACCATGGCCAATGATATGTAATTGGGCCCCCATTTGCAATTTTAACAGCCTCTACTATTCTGAGAAAGCCTGACTTGCAATCGGTGTTCTAATGCTCCCTAAAGGTGGTGGTTGGGGTTGAGGTCAGGGCTCTGTACAGGCCACTCGAGTT
Source organism: Rhinoderma darwinii (assembly GCF_050947455.1). Taxonomy (NCBI): domain Eukaryota; kingdom Metazoa; phylum Chordata; class Amphibia; order Anura; family Rhinodermatidae; genus Rhinoderma; species Rhinoderma darwinii. The sequence continues at coordinate 111,913,280 of NC_134692.1, read as the reverse complement.
CCTCCACATCATACTCGGACCTCGCTTTGTGCACAGGGGCACAGTTGTGCTGGACCAGGAAAGGGCCTTCCACAAACTGTTTCCACAAAGTTGGAAGCAAACAATTGTCTAAAATGCCTTTGTATGCCGTAGCATTAACATTATCCTTTACTGGAAATAAGGGGCCTAGCCCAAACCCTAAAAGATCCAAACCCAGAACGTTATCCCTCCTCCACCAAAGGCACTATGAATTCTGGTAGGTAGCGTTCTCTGGGCATCTGCCAAACCCAGATTCCTCCATCAGACTGCCAGATAGTGAAATGTGATTCACCACTCCAGAGAACATGTTTCCACTGCTCCAGTGTACATGGGCGAGGTGATTTACACCACTGCAGCTGACGCTTGGCATTGTGCTAGTGACAGCTGCTCGACCATGAAAACCTATTTAATTACGTTTTTGACGCACAGTTCTTGAGCTTATATCACTTCCTGAGGTAATCTGGAACTCTTTGGTGATAAAACAGAGGATAGACTATTTCTTTTTACACAACACGCTCTGTGAGTTTGCGTGGTCGACCGCTTTGTGACTGCCCTGTTTTTACTCCTAGACAACTCCTACTTCGCAATAATAGCACTTAAAGTTCACCAGGGCAGATCAGAGATTTCACGAACTGACTGGTGGCAAAGGTGGCATGGCTGTGTGCATGATTTTATGCAACTGTTTGCAATGGGTGTGACAAATTCCTGAACTCAATCATTTAGGAGGGGTGTCCACATACTTTTGCAGGTGATCTGGAGTTCTGAACCAGTAAAACAGAGCTCAGGTATAAAGATATATTAAGAAATTAATCCACACAGAATTTTCAACCTTAGAACGACATAACCGTTGTGTATCCACGAACGTGGTTTGTTTCTATATTTAATCTATGATACTTTTTTTTTGGTCTAAGAAAATAACTCTTATTTATCCACAGATATGAAAACATTTATCTTCAGACATATCTGTACTTTTCTTCTATTACATTTTAGAGTTCCTTTTTTGAATACGTGTTTACCCATTTGTACATTTTATAATTGTCACAAAACCACATTGCTGGATAGTGTCTTCAGATTCCTGAGGATCTTTTTTCAATTCCTTTATCACTTTTTAATATTAAATCAGTACCTCTTACCATGAAATGGAAGCTGAAAGTATAAAAATATGAGAATTAAAGTGTGCAATCTGTTCTTCAGGCTGGTCTTTTATGGCTCGTCCAAGAAACTGGAGGTAACCCTGGAGTTTAAGAGACAGAATATGGCACCTAGCAAAAGTAACATTCAGTTTGTAGAATCTTGCCGTGATTTAATGAGGTGTAGTGTTGTGCTGAATTTCCAGGTGCAAGAACCATTTAAACCTACTTTACGTTGCCTTTTATGATTGATCTTACATATCCACATGTAAAAGCATCATTCCGAACATGAATAGTGTCTGTAATTTACCTGTAGGCTATTATTAATAGAATTTGTTTTAAAGTGCCTTTAATTCCAGGGCGCTGTACATATAAAAAGGGTTTAAGAACAACATGAGACAATAAAAATAAGTACAATAAACATAAGCTTAATGAATGACTGACTGGTACAGGAGGAGAGATGACCCTTCACTTTTAAACTTCAATTTACACCTAAATGTAGAGATGTCAACATTTCTACAGCTTTTCAAATGCAAATAAGGCCGTGGACTTCAGGCTGAAGGTCATAGTTTCTGCCGCAGAATTGCAACTGTATATACATGAATTCAGAAACGCATTAGCTCTATTTAAGTTGAATGGGGAAATCCACAGCTTTTCAGTGTGGAATCTTTACCATTAATACACGCTGATTTTTTTTTCATAGCTTGTGAATAAAATCCCCATTCATGTGCATTGTTGGCAGAATTACAGTGGATTCTGTTCGGATGTGCGAATTCCACTAGTAAATCTAGACAGAATCCTGAAGGTGTGAACATGGCCTTATTATGCAGCCTGCTTTACCTCCCTACCATGAGAAAAAGTCCCGCAATGTCCTGTATAACATTCAATGAACTTCTGAATACCAATGATTCCTGTCTGATGGTTAGCTGTCTTTTTCTTTAGAGTATAAAGCTGCATAGGCAGCAACACCTATTGCACCCTTTATTGGGTATTTCTACCTAATACATTGATCCCAAGTCTATAGGACATGCTATAAATATCTAATTGAGGAAGTTGCAACTAACAGGGTCCTCACCATGGCTAGATAAAGAGACTACGGCACTCTCCCAAGGGCTGTGTCTCAGCTCCCTGTTTGCTGCACTTGATTTCACTCAGGAGACAGGAGGTTGACCTATTACAGCAAATGAGCCAACTTTATGTCTCCAGAGTGAAGCAAATCACAGCCCCTTTGTTTTAGGAATAGGGTCCCATGGGACGGACTCCAACCGATCACAAGTTTATGGCGTATCCTATCGATATGCCATAAATGTATCTAGTGGAAAACTTATAAGTGTGAACATAGCCTTACATTGCTAGTTCTATAAAGCATGTAACACAAGGGTGTAGTTTATGTGGCCGAGAATTGTCTACTCTGCAGGACATTCAAGGTACGTAGCTCTAAAAAAAATTAACCTTTGAAATAACTCTTCTCAGAACTATTAACAAACTTGAGATTGGACTTGATTGGATGTTTAAGGAAACTTTTTAGGTTTAACGGTTCTTGCAGTGGACTTTTTGTCTGTTTTAGGTTAGAAATGAACCATGTCTAAACTACTTACATACCAAAATAGAATAGCAGTGGATGTTCACCCAAATGATGGTCTTAAATTTCAGTTAGTATTTTTCCATATCTGTAAAGTCTTGGCAGCTCAGTAGGTCTACCTATAATTTAACAGAGTTTATTCTCCGTTTTCTATTTGGGTGTACATCACTTTTAAAGTATGGTCTATGAGGTGTTTGGTTTGAATAACATTTCACATCCAGTGGATTTTCCAGGTGACACAACAAAAACCGATGGATTGTTAGAGAAAACTCAAGGTTATAATTGCTATTACTGTACTGAGGATCTTTGGTTACATTTAGAGAGTTGTCATGTTAAGTGATTTGACAATTCCTGTTTGTTTGTTTTTTTTCAATGAAACTCCAGCACAGCCTTAGTTCCGAAGATTTCTGACTTTTTCTGGGCTTCTGGAAGTCTGCTCCTGCTGCTGGCTCCTGGGCTGCCCATCACAACCGCTGTATGGGAGCTAACAGGAGTAGCACGGAAAGTTACTTTCTGTGCTAGCCTACGACAATCGCTGCTCAGCAGCAATGTGATGGAGCAGGCTTAAGGAGAGGCCTGTGACAAACTGTAGGGGATCTTGGGACTATGTGAGTATAACTGAGATGGGGCTCCTAAACTCCAAGCAAAAAGTCAAAAGCTGATTTTTCAGTTTATAAACCGTTTCACTGTAAAGACGTAACCATGCGTCTTTTATAGAACATAACGTGCAAAAGACTAGCCAACAGGAATTTATTTGTAAAATTATCTTTTGGACTCCAATGCCTCGGTTGATAAAACCCCATGACCGCATATAATTAATGCAAACTGCAGGTAACTTAAAGGGTAACTAAACGTTCAACAAACTTCTGACATGTCATAGTGACATTTAAGAAGTTTTGATTGGTGGGGGTCCGAGCACTGAGACCCCCACCAATCGCTAGAACGAAGCGGCAGAAGTGCTCGTGTGCGCACTCAGCCAATTAGTTTCTGTTCGGGTTTTTCTGGAAAGCCGATGTAGCGGAGTACAGACTTATACACTTTCTATTGAGCCCGTACACGCTACATTGATTTCTGGAAAAAGCCGAAATAAAGCGGCTCAGCATTCACACGAGCACTTCTGACGCTCAGTTTTAGCGATTGGTGGGGGTCTCAGTGCTCGAACCCCCACCAATGAAAACTTCTGATATGTCACTTTGACATGTCAGAAGTTAGTTTAACATTTAGTTACCCTTTAGGCAGGATTCAAATGAGCATGTTCGGTCTGTAAGGGACAGAACGTATTTCGGCCGCAAGTCCCGGATTGAACACACTTCAGGGAGCCGGGCTCCTAGCATCATAGTTATGTACGACGCTAGGAGTCCCTGCCTCGCTGTGGGACAACTGTCCCGTACTGTAATCATGTTTTCAGTACAGGCCAGTAGTTCCACGGAGAGGCAGGGACTCCTAGCGTCGTACATATCTATGATGCTAGGAGCCCGGCTCCCTGCAGTGCATTCGATCCGGGACTTGCGGCCGAAATACGTTCCGTCCTTTACGGACTGTACATGCTCGTGTGAATCAAGACTTAATGTTGAATGTGACGTCCCATAATGCAAAGGTAATTGCTCTAGAAAAAAAAGTTCAAAGGTTTGATAAATACATGTGGTGTTCTGTTTCAGACTAGGAGTGCTGTAGGAGGTACCAGCAGATTGAATGACTTTCCAGGACTAGAACCACCTTTTGTATACCACAATTATGCATTTCCCCAGATGATAACATCTAGCCTGGATAGTTTTTCCATAAACCCCCTGACTATGACAAGCTCCCAAAGAGGTAATTCCAAACATTTGTAGAAAACTAAACTGTGAGTAATGATCATAAACATACGTGTATTTTTTTGCCAGTCTAAGGGCTTGTCCACTCGTAGCGAAATTGCTGTGTATTTTCCATGCGGAATTGCGGACGGAAAATACGCAGCAGAATACAGTAGCGGCAGTGGGTGAGATTTACCAGATCTCTTCCAGATGCTGCTTAAAATTTCCATGCAGATATTGACCTGCGGTGCCTATTTTTTGTACCGCAGCGTGTCATTTCCTGCTGCGCAATGTGGACTGAATTGCTGCGTTTTTCAGAGGAGACGTCACCATCTCCCAGCATTGAGAAAAACTCATCAAAATACACACCATTTTCTGCAGTCAAAAGTGCAGAAAATGGTACAGTTTTTCCGCAGCTGAATTCCTGATAGTTTCTGTGGAATTTCTGCAGCAATTCCGTTACATGTGGGCAAGCCCTAAAGCTGAGTTTACGGGGGAAGATTTCTGCCCATTGATCGGCGCTTGTTTATAGGCCCTTTTACACAAGCTGATGCAAGCTGTATGGGGATGAACAATTGTTGATACCATCGTTCAGTCCCCATACAGTTTGCATTATGTCGGTAGCACATCTCCCCTGTTTACACAGGCAGATGTGCTCCCGACAATGATTATTTTTAAGGCAGCTTAAAAAATTAAATTTGCTTGTTTGTCGGCCGATTGCGGCCATGCTCACACAGGTTAATGATCGGGAACAAGCTTTCTAATTGTCTGAAATTGAGAAAATGAAATCTACGCCTGTTATGAGCAATAAACGGCTTAATAACTATGGACATTGCCTCTCTTGTTGTGGATATATTATAACTTTACTTTCTATGCCTTTTTAGATATTTCCGTATTAGATCACTTAAATGGAATGCCTAACACAAGTCTATTAGACAAAACTCCATTTTCTGTGAGTATTTTGTGTGTGTGTATGTGCGATTTGGCCATAATATTAAAACCACTGAAAGTTGAAGTGAATAACATTGATTATCTCTTTGCAATGGCGTTTGTCAAGGGGTGGGATATATTAGGTAGTGAGTGAACAGTCATTTCTTGAAGTTTATGTTTTGGAAGCAAAGAAAAATGGGCAATTGTAAGGATCTGAGCGTCTATGACAAGCGCCCAACAAATTGTGATGGCGATATGACTGTATCAAAGCATCTCCAAAACAGCAGGTCTTGTGGGGTGTCCCTGGTATCTAGTGGTTAGTACCTACTAAAAGAGATTTCACGAAGGACAACCGCTGAACTGGGGAAAACGTCCAAGGCGCACGCTGGGAGCGAAGTTTATGTTGTTTGGTCTGATCCTGCAAAAGAGCTACTGTAACACAAATTGACGAAAAAGTTACTACTGGCTATGATAGAAAGGTGTGAGAACCTACAGGGCATCGCAGCTTGCTGTGTATGGATGGGGCTGCATTGCTGCAGACCAGTTAAATTGCCCATGCTGACCCCTGTCCACCACCGAAAATGTCTACAATGGGCACTTTGGCATCAGAACTGGACTAAGGAAGAAAGAAAGAAGGCGGCTTGGTTTGATGAATTACGTTTTCTTTTACATAAGATAGATGGCTGGGTGCGCGTTCGTCGCTTACCTGGGTAAGAGATGGCAACATGATACACTATGGGGAAAAAGACAAGCAGGTGATGCCCTGGGCAATGTTCTGATGGGAAACCTTGGGTCCTGGCATTCATGTGGATGATACTTTGACATGTACCACCTACCTAGACATTGTTGTAGACCAAGTGCACACCTTTATGGCAACAGTGTTGCCTAATAGAAGTGGCCTCTTTGTGCAGGATCAGGGAGCCACACTGCTAAAATTGTTCAGGAATGGTTTGAGGAACATGACAGAGTTGAAGATGTTAACTTGGCCTCCAAATTCCCCGGTTATCCGGGATTAGAAAAAAGGGTCTGCCCTGTAGACTCGAATGCAAAAACAGCTGTAACAGACATAGATAAAAAAGGCAGACCAATTCTAATCACGGACAACTACATTAAGGTGGCGCCCGGCACACCAATTAAAATAATCTAAGTTCCTCCATTTGCCCAGCTATCCATATCATCGTGAATAATTTATCAATTAGTGTATTTATTTACCCTTTCAGCACTCTTTTCATTTGAATGGAGCGGAGTTGCTATACCAGACTGACCCCATTGACCAGATTCAAGCTATTGTCAAGAAACTTTTTAGCTGATACAAATCTCCTTTAATTAATACCATAATACGTATTAATACATATACATAATGTATGGAGTTCAAGTGAAATATACCTGTAGGAACAAATGGGGATCAACACTTGTGTCACATGACGTGAATGGACAGTTTGTTGTTTTCCTGGTATCCTGTATCATATTTCCGATTGTATAGATTACACATTTTCCTCCTGTATCTATCGCACTGTTGAATCGTTTTTATGTATCTATTTTTAATATCATGCAGGTAAATGATCCCACATACTTTCTCAGATCGGAAAGCCCTATAGATTTTTCTCTGACACATGAGAAAGCACATTTGTTAGAATGTGTTAATGGGGGGCTATCTACTGTGACCAATATCAGTTACTCTGTGAAGAGCACCAATCCTCTTGAAGATACTCATGAGTTCACACAGGCCTGTCCGCTGTGTTTCACCAAAGCAGGTAAGATCATTTATATGTGACTATTGAACCAGCAAGCTGCTAGGTTTTTCTATTGTCCACAGCTTCCCTGTCAGCAGACACAGACTATTATGTCAACTTGAATTCCAAAGAGGAACCAACATTATATCATAAGATTTCCTATGTTTATTTCATATAATATATGCTATACTTCTCTTCTATATTTCTTTAGGATTAAAGTCTTTGAGCTACAATTATAATCCAAACTTGGATCATAAATGCAAGAAAGACATTATTATAGGAAGAATGAAAAGTTCTGCAGATGACACATGGAAGAGAATAAGACCAAGACCGACAAAAAATCACTATGCGGGTCAATACTATATATGTAAAGGTAACTGAAGATCGTCAGAGACCTGTTATGTGGATGGCTTTTAGTGGCCACGAAGCCATACTGTTTTAATTTTGTTTATGTTCAGTGACCAAAGTTATAAGTATTTATAACCCACTAATAAGAAGCCCTGACTTTACAGTCACTGCAGGGCATTGAGCTCTAGAACTCCATCGTAAGGCCGGGTGCAGAGAAGGACTGCGCCAGTAGTACAGTGGTTATATGAGACTTTTTATTATAGTATATAGCTGCTGTGGAACAGTTCTTCAAGATCGTAGCCAAATTTTGTGACCGCAAGTTAAGTCTGTGTAGTACCTGATGGTTTCTGCACATTTGTGGTTGATCTACGCAAATAATAGGCCTGCAAAAGGAGGTATTGCAATGGTAATGGACAAAATACTGTAAATGATTTTTATTTTAAGGCTGTGTAAACATTTGAACACTTTTTAAAAAAAACAAAAAACAACAATGTATTATAGTGTTTTAATGTAACGTTTTAATTGTTTTTTTTTATTAAAAAATGTTTTACTTTTTAAGATACAGCTTTTATGTATCCTGGATACATAGAAGCTGTATTTCGTGCTAAAACCCGAATCTGTCAGGTAAGCGGGATTGGCGGCTGCGATGACAACGGGACCAGCTGTTATTGATCACATCTATGTTCAGAGCCTTTTATGTTTTGTGTTTGGCAGTTGCATCATGGATCCACCTCTAGCAGTTGGCTTGCTTTGCAGCTTATATGGCTAGCCAGTTTAATAAGCTGCAGATGATGGATATTGGACACACAGTTTGGCATAACTAGTTAGGAAATACATTTCGGTCTGTTTTGTTGCCAGTAGTTCTGGTTACCATGCGAGTAAGAATGCACCATATTTTGTGTCCGTATGTATAGACTGCATTTTTATATATATATATATATATATATATATATATATATATATATATTTTCTAGGTTGATGAATTGACTTTTGTATTACAATTATTTAATGTTGGTTTTATTATATTTCCTAGATGTTGCGCAAGGCATCGAGTGCACATACCCAGGATGCTGCACATTTGCATATTGTCAAGAAGAAATCGATGTGTGGACTCTGGAGAGGAAAGGAATGTTTAGCAGAGAAGCAATGTTTGGGGGCAGCAGCAAAGTCAACCTGACCATCCCTCATCTATTACAGGAGTATTCTGGGACATTTGTTTTTCTTTGTGAGGTAATTTATGATGTGATGTAATATGTACAAGCTGCACTCAGTGACGCATTACATATTCTATAATGCCATTTACACTTGGTCTGATTCTCATGTTCACTGTTAAATTGGACTGCAAAAAGCGAAGACATCACATGACAATCGTAAACCCACCCTGTTTATTTTTGTTAATCAGAGGCAAAATATATTGTGGTATGCCGGATAATCGTGCCTTTAAATTAGGATACATGCACAAAGACAGGCGGAATGCACCATGCTTACATAATATCTAAAGAAATAACGGATTTATAGAAATGCCCCTCCTATCTATCACCCGTGACCGTATACATACCTTGAGTAGTTTGTGTACTATTTATTTATTATTTTATTTTATAGATAAATGAGGGTTGGGTTATATTGGGTTAATATAACTGCTGGTAACAGATTCTGGCCCATCAGCATTGACATGTCATCTGTTTTCTTCATGTGTGACCTGACTTCTCAGGGGTAACCTTTGATTTTTTAAGCAGTTTACAGTTTATTTTTATAGATGTCTTGTATAAAGTAGAAATCATCTCACTAAACACAAAGTGGTCTCTGTTAACAATACACATTAGGTCAGAATTCAGTCCCAGATCTTAGATCTTTTTTTTTTTTAATTCGTTTTATTTAAAATGTTGCAGACAGGATGAAGGGCAAACAAGTGCACCAAGAAAAGAAATATGTTACATCACATGGGATACAGAAAGGAAAAAAAAAAGGGAAGGGGTAATCCGCAACATTCAAAAACTTTTATAGAATTTGTCAATAATAACTTTTAAACAACAATAAAACCTGTTGTCTATGCCGTGAAAATATCACAAATATATGAGGAGTGTGTGTAAAAGGCAATAGAACGCAACAAGGTTAAGGACATATATCATGAAACAAATGTTAAGGTTCCTCTACATCAAACGTTTTAGGAGTATCTAACCAGGGAGCCCATACCTTGAAAAATGTATCCGGACACCCTCTATGTTGATATACTAATCGTTCATATGTTATGACAGTATTGACAAGACCTCTCCACTGAGCAACCGAGGGCGTGTTATCAGCCATCCAGCGAATAGCTATGGACTTCCTAGCCAAAAACAAAATTTATTTTAAGAAAATTTGCATGTATTGTGGCCAAATTTCTTCTTCTAAGATACCAAATAAAGCCACCTTAGGGGAAATGGGCACAGGGGACGGTAAAAGAGAGGATAAGAAGTTAAATATTTGTGCCCAAAAGTCAGATATATATGGACAGCTCCACATAAGATGCCAGAAATCTGCATCCAAACAATGGCATCTGTGACACTCCGTTGTGGGTAATCTACCCATTTTATGTAGTCTAATAGGGGTCAAATAAGACTGGTGTACAATATACAAGTGTATCAATTTATTATTTATCGCTGGAGAAACCGACATATGAGAGCTAAACACTACATCTTTATCTTCCAATGTAAGATCTGGAATCTGCACCAACCATCGATCAAATACAGGCAACGGCACCACCGAAGTGAGCTTGGAAGAGAGTAGATGTGTGTACAGTGCTGATATGAGGCCCTTAGGTCCCTGTGACTTCAAGATTCCAATAAGGGAATAGTCCGATATAACACTAATGTTTGGCGGAAACTGGGAGTGGACGGCATGGCGAAGCTGAAAGTATCTATACCACTGTATGTGTGGGAAGTCATGAGCCTCTCAACTGCAGGAGTGTGACAAAGGAGCCCTCAGCAAAAATGTCTCTAACCCCTCCCTACACCTAAGTCCTGCCAAAAACCCGGGTCCGTTATATTAAGTAGTGAAGGAAGGGTAGGATTGTTCCATAGAGGCAGTTCCAGGAGAACATCAGTATAATGCAATACATTTTTTTGTCTCACACCATACTTTTAAAGCCATTCTATGTAAAGGAAGCAATTCGGCAGGTCGCGTAAAATGAGGGTACTCTAAGTAACTGATTTGAGTGTTACCCGCCGCTAGAGAGGCCAGATACTTAGTGGAATCCAACAAAGGTTCATTTAGAAACCAAACTCTAATGCCTCGCAACTGGCCACCTAAGTAATAAATGTGAAAGTGAGACAGTGCCATTCCCCCCTCTGCTTTGGGGCGCTGTAAGGTAGCGAGTTTAAGTTTAGAATGAGAGGAGCCCCTGATGAGTGTAATAAATATGGAGTGCATTGAACGAAAATATGACTGAGGGACAGGAACTGGCACGTGTTGCAGTATATACAAGCATTTAGGTTGGATGACCATCTTAATCAAGTTGATCCGACCAGCAATCGACAATGGTAATTTAGACTTCAACTTCAGATTTATGTGAGTTAGTAACGGATCTATAGTTGCAGCCATCACCCCATTGTGTTCCAGAACCATCTCAATTCCCAAATATGAACCTGCAAAACACTTCCAAACCACATTGCGACACTATCGGATCTAACGGTGGAGCAGAGGCTGTATACATTACAGCTGACTTTTACCCTTAACCCTGAAAATCTGGAGAAAGTGTCAAGTAAATTAACAGCAAGGCCAAAGGACTAAGTAGGATTACTTAGGAAGAGGACCATGACATCTGCATATAGACCCACCACACTAGTAACCCCCCCACCACTTCACACCCGTTATCATAGGGGTAGACCGTAGACTAATCGCTATAGCCTCTATAGCTATCGCACATAAGGCCGGCGACAACCCTGTCTTGTTCCCCTGGCAAGGGGGAAGGAGTCGGAAGGAATGCCATTTACCACAACATTAGTCCTAGGAGACTGATATAGCATCTGGATCCAGGTTCTAAATTGGGGTCCAAAGCCAAAACGGCGAAGGCAGAGATCTTAGGTCTTTGATACTAGAGTTGCAGACCTGAGCACAGATATATATTGCAAACTGTATGGATGTACTGATAAAACCATTGATCTCTGTAAGAAACAAGTTCATATAGCCCGCTGGATGAATGTAAGCAAATAAACAAACACGTGAAGCTGGAGCAGTGGTCACCAAGCTGTATTAACCCCTTAGTGACCACCAATACGCCTTTTCACGGCGGCCCAGTCTAAGTCCTGCACGGGCGTCCCGTGCAGGCTGGAGCCGGGGCTCGGCTGTCTGATGACGGCCGGACTCCTGCTCCCAATGACCGCGATCTAAGCTTACGCAGCATTTAACTTGTTTACATAGGGAGGGAGCACCCTCTCTTACCTATCGGCAGCCCGCAAATGCAATCGGGGGCCTCCGATGGGGTGCCATGGGAAGGCGGGTGCCTGATAAAAGCACCCAGGTCTGCCTTGGGCATATGCCTATCAGATTTACGCTGACAGGCAATAATGCTTTGGTATACTAAGTATACCAAAGCATTATAGCAGCGATCTGAAGATCGCATAGTAACGTCCCCTAGCGGGACTCATAAAATAAGTAATAAATGTGAAATAAAAATTACAGTAAAAAAATAAATCCACTTTTTTCCATAAAAGTGGTTTTGTTTAGTAAAACGTTTGACTTTTATGCCGCCTCCACCTCTTTTTCCAAAAAGTGGGTGGGGATTAGTGGAAGGGGGAGTGCCATCCATGGCCCGACAAACTTACTATAATTTGCTTCAGAAGCTGGCGTAAAGTACAGCGCAGCCAGACATGCGCCTAATTTGTTAGGTGTACCAGGGTACGTTTTTAATAAATTCCCCCCTCAGTATGTAATGTGACTGACCAGCAATATCCCTCACAGATTGAATAACTATTTGTTTTTTTTTATATTACTATAATATTAATAATATTTTTATTTCAGAAATGTTTTGACCACAAACCCAGGATTATTAGTGAAAAGAATAAGGATAACCTTTTTAGCTGTTCCCATCCTGTTGCAAAACATCATTTTGAAGACAATAAGTGAGTATGAAAGGATGATGTCTATGCGTTTCATTTGTTATAAAGATTTAAATTGCAGGATTTTTATTTAAATTACTATTTTGTGGTCTTGGCCGATACAGTTATGTTCATGACACAATGTTTGAATTAATTCAATTGTGAAGCAGGCAAATGACCTGCTTGTTCTTTATGATAAATGGGTCTGAGCTGCAGTACCAGGCACAGTCGCACATATGGGTGCGTTGCTGTGCCTAGATTAACATCAAAGGAGCCACGGAGCTCCAGAACTGATCACACATTGAAATTCTTTTCCTAAGGATAGGCCATCAATATGTTTTCCCGAATAAGTTTGATTAGTGTGGTGTGCTTCTCAGCCTGTAACATAAAGTTCACTTACAAAGCTATTAACCCCTTCCCGCACCTTGACGTAACTGCACGTCAATGTGTGCAGTAAGTTTGCGCACCTTGACGTGCAGTTACGTCTGTGCTTTAACAGTTAACCGCCGCGCGGCGCTACACCGCAGCGGCGGTTAACTGTGCAGGGTGTCTACCCTGCATTCCCCGTTGCCGATCAGCGGCCTATCGCAACTGATTTCGGCAGTTAACCCCTTAATTGCGGCGTTCGATTTGAACGCCACAATTAAGGTGTTTAGCGCCGATTGGCAGCCCCACGGGGGCTGGCGATCGTACCCATGGCAACCGGACGCCAGACAATGGCTTCCGGGTTGCCATGTACAGAAGCCTATGAGGACCACCCCGAGGGTGGTCGTCGTAGGCTTCCTGTCAGTGTGACTGTCACGTCACAATGACAGTTGAAATGCATTACACTACGTGTGTAGTGTAATGTATTCCAGCAGCGATCAGAGCTGCAAGTCTCAGTGTCCCCTAGTGGGACAAGTGAAAAAAGTAAAAAAAAGATTAAAAATGTTTTAAAAAAAGTGTAAAAATAAAAGTTATAAGTGACATAAACATGAACTGCTTTTTTTCCTATAATAGGTCTTTTATTATAGGAAAAAAAATGAACACGTAAAAAGAAAGTACGCATATTTGGTATCACCGCGTTCGTAACGACCCCAACTATAAAACTATAATATTATTTTTCCCGCACGGTGAACACCGCAAAAAAAATAAATGAAAAACAAAGTGAGAATCACTATTTTTTGGTCACCACCCCTCACAAAATATACAGTAAAAAGTGATCAAAAAGTCGCATGTACGCCAAAATTCAACCGATACAAACTGCAACCCGTCCCGCAAAAAACAAGCCCTTACACAGCTTTTTTGACTGAAAAATAAAAAAAATTATTTTCTAAATAAGTTATTTTATTGTGCAAACGCTGCAAAACATAAAAAACCTATATACATATGGTATCGCCGTAATCGTACCGACCCGCAGAATAAAATATAATGGTCATTTATAGCCCAGGGTGAACGCTGTAAAAAATAAATAAAAATCATTGTCAGAATTGATGGTTTTTGGTCGCCTGGCTTGCCGAAAAATGGAATAAAAAGTGATCAACAAAATCGCATGTACCCCAAAATGGTACCAATGAAAATACAGATTGTCCCGCAACAAATAAGTCCTCACGCAGCTCCGGTGGTGAAAAAATAAAAAAAGTTCCGGCTCCCAGATTATGGCGATGCAAAATGTGCAGAGTGTTCCAAAAGCGGATAAGATCGGGCACCATTTATAATATAAGTGCAACACTGGCCACATATCTGCGGATTATTATTTATTTACCGCATTATTATACCCTCTTATTATGCCCCTGAAGTACTCTGCCCAGCCTACATATGCCCCCACATTATAAACTGAAATACCAGCAAAACGCCAGAGCTTCTACCAAGCAAAATCTGCGTTCCAAAAGCCAAATGGCGTCCCTCCCTTCTGAGCCCTACAGCGTGCCCAAACAGCCGTTTACGTCCACCGATATGGCATCGCCATACCCGGGAGAACCCGGTTAATATTTTATTTGTGGCACAAACTGGGCACAACATATAGTGCACTAAAATGCCACATCAGTGGAAAATTGTAATTTTCACTCTGCACCATCCGCTGCGCATTAAACCCTTCGCACACCATGACTTAATAGCATGTCATGGTGTGGGGGTGATATATGGAGCGTCTCACGCGCTGAGCCCGCGCCATACGCTGTATTGCAGTGTATTCTACCAGTGATCTAGCGATTGCTGGTTCAAGTCTCCTATGGGGACTAATAAAATATGTAAAAACAAAAGTAAATAGTTATTATTAGTGGAAAAAATTTAATAAATATTTAAAGTCCAAAAAGAAACCCTTTTCATATTTTTTCTCTAAAGTAATGTAAAAAAATATACAAAATTGGTATCGCTGCGTCCGTAAAAGTCCAAGCTATTACAATATACCATTATTGAACTCGCACGGTGAACGCCGTGAAAAATAAAGAATTTTAAATGGCAAAATCGCCGTTTTTTGGTCACCTTCGCTCTACCAAAAAATTTAATAAAAAGTGCTCAAAAAGTCTTATGTACCAATAAAAACTACAGCTCGTCCCGCAAAAAATAAGCCCCCACACCACTTTATTGACGGAAAAATAAAGACGTTGTGGCTCTCGGAAAGCGGGGAGGAAAAACGAAAAAGAAAAAAGCAAAACATGGATCAGTCCAGAAGTTCTAATGAAAAAACATTTCTGACCACATGTGGGGTATAGCCGTACTCGGGAGAAATTGCTTTACAAATGTTGGGGTGCATGTTCTCCTTTATCCTTTGTGAAATTGAAAAAATTCAACATTTTAGTGGAAATAATGTTGATATTTATTTTCACGGCCTAATTCTAATAAATTATGCAAAAGACGTGTGGGGCCTAAATGCTCACTATAACCCTAGATAGATTCCTTAAGTGGTGTAGTTTCCCAAATGGGGTTACTTTTGTGGGGCTTCCACTGTTTCGGTCTCTCAGGGGCTTTGCAAATTCGACATGACACCCAAAAACGATTCCAGCTAAATTTGAGCTCCAAAAGCCAAATGGTGCCCCTTCCCTTCTAAGCCCCGGTGTGGGTCCAAACAGCAGTTTATTACCACATATGGGTTATTTACGTAATCAGGAGAAATTGTTTTACAAATGTTGGGGTGCTTTTTCTCCTTTATTCCTTGTAAAAATTAAAAATTTCTAAGTTCTTACAGAAACCTTTACAGACTTACTTTTACCTTTACAGACTAATTCCAATGACTTCAGCAAAACAACTGTGGGGTCAAAATGCTAACTTTACCCCTAGAAAAATTCCTTGAGGGGTGTAGTTTCCAAAATGGGGTCACTATTAAGGGGTTTCCACGGTTTTCATCCCTCCAGTGCATTGCAAACGTGACACGGCACTGAAAACTATTCCAGCAAAATCAAAAATCCAAATGGTTCTCCTTCTCTTCTGAGGCCTGCTGTGGGTCCAAACAGCAGTTTATTACCACATATGGGGTATTGCTATAATCGTAAGAAATTGCTTTACATATGTTGGGGTGTTTTTTTCTACTTTATTCCTTGTAAAAATTTACAATTTTTACATTTTTTCACAAAAAAAGTAGATTTTCATCTTCACATACTAATTCAAATAAATTTAGCAAAAAAACTGTGGGTTCAAATGCTATCTATACCCATAGATAAATTCCTTGAGGGGTATAGTTTAAAAAATGGGGTCACTTTTGGGGGGTCTTTACTGTTTTGGTACCACAAGACCTCCTCAAACCTGACATGGTGCCTAAAATATATTCTAAAAAAAGGAGGCCCCAAAATCCACTAGGTGCTCCTTTGCTTCTGAGGCCGGTGTTTCAGTCCATTACTGCACTAGGACCACATGTGGGATATTTCTAAAAACTGCAGAATCTGGGAAATAAATATTGAGTTGCATTTCTTGGGTAAAACCTTCTGTGGTACAGAAAAAATTTATTACAAATTAATTTTCGAAAAAGAAAAATGAAATTTTGTAAATTTCACCTCTACATTGCTTTCATTCCTGTGAAGCGCCAAAAGGGTTAAAACACTTTCTGAATGCTGTTTTGAATACTTTGAGGGGTGCAGTTTTCAAAATGGGGTGATTTATGGGGACTTTCTAATATATAAGGCCCTCAAAGCCATTTCAGAACTGAACTGGTCCCTGAAAAAATAGGCTTTTGAAATTTTCTTGAAAATATGAGAAATTGCTGCTAAAGTTCTAAGCCTTGTAACGTTCTAGAAAAATAAAAGAATGTTCAAAAAACGATGCAAATATAAAGTAGACATATGGGAAATATAATCTAGTAACTATTTTGTGTGGTATTACTATCTGTTTTACAAGTAGATGCATTTAAATTTAGAAAAATGCAAATTTTTGCTAATTTTCTCTAAATCTTGGTGTCTTTTACAAATAAATATTGAATTTATCGACCAAATTTTTTCCCTAACATAAAGTACAATATGTCACGAGAAAACAATCTCAGAATCACTTGGATAGGCAAAAGCATTCCGGAGTTATTACCACATAAAGTGACACATGTCCGATTTGAAAAATCGGCTTCGTCCTGAAGGCCAAAACAGGCTCAGTCCTGAAGGGGTTAAAGGGGTTGTACATGATTAGAAAATCATGGCTGATTTCTTATAAAAACAGCACCTCTCCTGTCTATGGGTTATATCTAGTATTGTAGCTCGGCTCTAAGGCCTTATTCACACGAACGTGTCCGTTTTGCGCGCGCAAAAGTTCATTGTGACATGTGTATAAGGTGCGTGGCTGCGTGATTTTCACACAGCCGGCATCATTATGACACTCCCTTTTTATGACGACACAGTAAAGAAGGAGTGGATTTTATTTTCCCCTTCTCTTCTTTACCAGCTGTAGCGCGAATCACGCGCGTCACCCGGAAGTGCTTCCATGTGCTGTGCGCGATTTGCACGCACCCATTGACTTCAATGGGTGCGTGCTGCGCGAAACACGGGCAAGTATAGGACATGTCGCGAGTTTTACGCAGCGCACATACGCTGTGTGAAAATCACTGACAGTCTGAACGGCCCCATTCACTAACATAGGTCCATGCGACGCGCGTGAAAATCACGCGCGTATCACGGACGTATAACACGTTCGTGTGAATAAGGCCTAAAACTGTGGACAGATGTGCCACTTTATTTGGAAGAAAGTAGCCATGAAAATGGTTTTCTTTTTCCTGTTAAAGGTGTTGTCCACATTGGACAAACCCTTCTTGCTAGTAGGGCCTCCTTATGATGTACTAATACTGCTGCCGAGACCTCCAGAGATTAACTTTAAACTGTGGGGGAACCCAGCAGCAGCTGTTTAATTCCCTTGCAGAGTCACCTGAGGGGAAATGAAGCAAGACCGTTCACGCTGAAATCTGAAACACTGGTTAATGCACAGATGTGCTGGGCCCTCGAGAATTAGGGACGCTTTTCTTAAAGCGTACCTGTCGTTTCATTTGACTTTTCAGAATAAGCTGCCAAGTGGGTGTACTTAAGGATCAGCACTATTTCTGGCCATTATAGGACTTTGATTTTTGCAATTTTTTGCAATTTTCCCCTTTGCATGCTATATTAAATATTGCATTTCTCTCTGAGCTGGGGGATGGAGACTAGCAGCCATACACTCCACACACAGTAAAAAGAGAAGAATCTGCTCCATAACCTACTCTCTCGCTCAGAAACAGCCCCAGAATCGTGCAGGACATATATAGAGAAGTACTGACCTGTACTAATGTGAATAAAGTACTTGGTTGTGATAGAAAGTTTATATTCCTGTAGTTCTGCTCCTGCACTTCCTGCTCACTCTTCCCCCTCCCCTCTCCATAGGCTTCCATAGACATGTGTAATCTGATACATGTGAGCTGCAGTCCGACTGGAGTCGGATAGAGCTGAATTTTCAGAGTGAAAGTCAGTTTAACAGGAAAGCAGGAAAACAGCCAGATAAGGGCAGAAAAGAAGCATTTTTCTCTAATAAGATATATTTCAAAATTTCTTATAATCACCTGTACTATACATTTATGCAAAGTTTGTTGAAATGACAGTTCCCATTTAAGCACTCCCTGCTCTGGCTGATAAATGAAGGTTGTGAATGGTGGACCCCCGTCTATTGACTCAAAAGTTGCTAATTGGGTATTTGTAAATTATTTCTAAACCGAAGAACTGCAGAATTGTTCTTTCTGCTTTCCTTTTGGATGATGTTTTTTCTTTTTCGTTAACTCCTTCAAGCATTGCAGATGTGTTGTTGCTGCAATTCTCTGAACAGTTCTGACTGCTAGTGTAAAATGTATTAAGCAGCACAAGTAAAACCTATTTCAGTCACTTAAACTGTTAAAATAGCTGCTGTATTAAGGCCTGATCACACATTGTGTGTGGACTTGACCCATATGTTGCATTTAGTAGGGCAATAAAGCAAGCTTTACTAGATGTTGTATAAGAACATATAGAGGCCATGAAGGTGGAGAGCTTTTTCTGATTGAAATATTCTTACCAGTGTTGTAGTATTTTATCAGTTTAGTGTACATACCATAGAACTATATGTACATGTATTCATTATGTGTTTTTTTCCCTGTAATACAGGTGTCTTGTTCACATGTTCAGAGACTCTGTTGTAAAGTACTGCAAGATCCGTCCATTCAGCAGTCACGTTGTGCTTGATCTTTGTCGACATGAGGTTCGGTATGGATGCTTAAGAGATGATGATTGCTTCTTTGCTCACAGCTTGGTGGAACTTAGAGTCTGGGTCATACAAGAAGAGACAGGTGAGCCTGCCATGAGTAGTGTCTGCTGAAAGAGGACGTAAACGAAGGATGAATTTAGACTGACGTGTAAGTGATCTATTCTCCTGTCCATTATTATTCACCAAGAATGGGATCTCAGCACAGTAGGGAAGAGCCACATTTCAAAAAGGCTTGAAATATTTCCCTGCTATCTTTTATTATTGGATTTATTCCTATTCTTGGTGAATAATAATGGACGGGAGAAGAGATCTTCTGAACATTCGTATGAATAAAGTCTAATATACTGCCTAGTAGAGCATAATGTTCTATTGCTTCTCTGTTTTTGTTCCTATAGGAATTTCCTTTGAAAGAATTGTACAGGAGTCTGAGTCACATTGGGCAAAAGAGTCCAGTTCACTAAAGCCCCAGGTACAATTCAGTTTTTTATTTTAATTGAATCCAAAAATTACCATGAAGAAGATATGTTGAGTTTCTATAGTTTTTTTTGTTGTACATAGCATATATGTGAGTGTGTGTGTGTGTATGTGTATGTATATGTGTATATATATATATATATATATATATATATTTATTTATTTTATATATTTTTTTGTTCTTATTTTTTAGTCAGTCAACAAACATTTTTGAGCAGCCCACCAGGGTTTGGTTTTACTACTCAGTGGGTGCTGCATCATCCACGAAAACCATTTACGTAGGGCACCTAATATTTTTTAGTATAATGAGGACTCTCCCTTTTTTAACCCTTTCATGACCAAGGGTCATTGATGCCCCTGTGTGTCCAGGCCAAATTTTCCATTTTTGATATGCACTTCTATAAACGATAATATCTTTGGAACCGCTTTAAATATCACAACTATTTTTACTTTGTTTTTTTACAAGACTTTTTAGGCTTTCATTTTCTAGATTAGTTTAAATAATTCAGTGTTCTTAATTTTTATTATGAGCAGACAAATCACTAAAAATTAAAGAAAAAACACTTTTTTGTAATTTTTATATATATATATATATATATATATATATATATATATATATATATATATATACACACACACACTGTAGAGCTCTGTAACAATTAGGCCTCTTCTCTCTCCGTCACCTTGGATCGCTGTGAGGGGAGAGTGAAGGGGGCTATATACACCCGACTGAAAAAAATGTCACGTAACAACGTATCGACTGTCAAATTTCATGGCTGTTTTGCATCAATGTGTCTCAAAATTTGAATCCATTTCCCGGCCGTCTGACCGTTTTTAACCGGCATTTGCCATCCGTTTTTCATGGATGTTAAACAAAATGGATGAATTTTATTCGTTAGGGATTTTTGTCCCAACCCCCCTGAAAACACTATACTGCCACATTGCCCACATAAGTAGTGCCAGTGCCCACATAGATAGTGCCCACTGTAAATAGTGCCATAGTGCCACAGTTCTTCCTGTAGATAGTGCCCACTTAGTGCCCATGTACATAGCACCACAGTGTCCCCTGTAGAGTGCCAATATAATGCCACAGTACCCATGTAGATAGTGCCACACCCCCTGTATATAGCACCCACCTGTAGATAGCACCACACCCCCCTGTATTTAGTAATATCCCCGCTGCAGATAGCGCCCCCCCTTCCTCCCTCGTAAATGGCACCCCCTTCCTGTAAATAGCACCACTGTAGCTCCCTGTGGGAGCGGAATCCCTCTGGCCAAAGATTTCGCTCCTACAGGAAGCCCCTGATGTCTCTGTCCATATATTGACAGTGACGTCAGGGGTTACCTCTTAAAGCGGAATCCCCTGCCAGAGTGGGGATTCCGCTCCAGGAGTAGCCCCTGACCTCACTGTCCATATATGGAAAGTGACACCAGGGGCTTCACCAGTAGAGGAATCCCCGACACAGAGCGATCTGACACCGGGGACTCCGCTCCTAGAGAGAGCCGCTGACATCATTGTCCATATATGGATAGTGACACCAGGGGCTTCTCCAGTAGAGGAATCCCAGGCCAGAGTGTCGGCCGGAGATTCCGCTCCTAGAGAGAGCCACTAACGTCACTGTGCAAATGGACAGTGACGTCAGGGGCTCTGTCTAGAAGCGGAATCCCTGGCCAGTGTGATCTAACACAGGTGATTCCGCTCCTAGAGTTAGTTCAGGTGGCGCTATTTACAGTGGGGGGTGCGATGCTAGATAGCAACCCTCTGCTGTAGATAGCATCACACCCCCCCACTGCAAATAGTGCCACCTGAACGGAGTCTAGGAGCGGAATCCCCGCTGTCAGATCACACTGGCCGGGGATTCCGCTTCTAGACAGAGCCCCAGACGTGGGGGTGTGGCACTATCTACATGGGTACTGTGGCATTATATTGGCACTCTACAGGGGACACTGTGGTGCTATGTACATGGGCACTAAGTGGGCACTATCTACAGGAAGAACTGTGGCACTATGGCACTATTTACAGTGGGCACTATCTATGTGGGCACTGGCACTACTTATGTGGGCAATGTGGGCAATACCCGGTCTGTGCAATCTGACACCGGGGATTCCGCTCCCAGACTCCGTTCAGGTGGTGCTATTTACAGTGGAAAGGGGGGATGTAATGCTATCTACAGCGGGGGGTGGTGCTATCTGCAGGGCAGTGGCACTATCTACAGCGGGGATGGAAAGACGGCGTGGGATCCCTCTAGGAGGGGAATCTTCGGCCAGAGCGCTGGCCGGGGATTCCAATGCTGGAGGGAGCTTAGGTGGCGCTATCGGCTTTTGCGGGGGTTGTGGGGGGTGTATTCCGGGGCTCTCGAAGCCCCGGCACACATGAGTGCAGTGCTGCTCACACTGAAGCAGCCCTGCACTCATTAATCCCCTTCCAGGCTGTCGACGTCTATACGCGTGCTAACTGCACGGGGCATCGGCAATTACAACGTTTATAGCCATATGGCAGTCGTGAAGGGGTTAATGATCCAACAAGACTCCCGGCCCTTTCAGAACAGTATACCTTTGTGCTCTCAAAGTACTAAATAGAGATGCATTATAAGATCCAGCAACAGCAACTAGCTTGCTTCTTCATGGCTTTCATGTGCAGCTAATTGCTTTCATTCGACAAACTGAAAAACAAGTGAAAATAGTCAACCCGAGGTATATCTTCATTATAACAATTATATTTGCTGCCTCTGTGTAGTCTGTAAACTGTAACAACCCATAAATTGTGCCTTTTTTGTGTTGTATTTTATTTATATATACAAATATTATTTCTATCAATTTGGTTTAAGCTGTTGAGCATTCCCAATAGTCCAGGATATCCACATTTTAACATCAAATTTGTTTGTGGACAATGTTGGAGAAATGGCCAAGTGATTGAAGCAGACAAAAACAGAAAATACTGTAGCGCAAAGGCGAGACACACGTAAGTAAATCAGAGTAATGTCTCTGCAGTAATATAGTACATTGTCCTAGCAGATAAAGGACGTGCATTAAATATTGAGTCCTAATGAAATAGCATGTATTTATCTCAGATGGACTAAAGATCGCCAGGTTGTTCTTGTGATGTCCAATGAGCGCAAAAAGTGGATTTCTATCCGACCATGTCCCACAAAGAAGCCAGTTCCAGTTCAGTTTGAGGTGATTTTAAGCTTAATTCTTTGAGCTATGTGTTTCTTGACTAATATGTTGAGGCGGATCGGTTTCTTTCTGCTGAAATCTATGTATCATTTTTAATAGACTTACCAATCGCCTCCTACATTGTGAAGTTTCGGATATTACTTTTAGCAGATCTTCAAGCTCATTGTTTTTGGATGAATTCTAAAATCTATCAGTTTAGCAGAATATGCATCAAAATATTGGATAGCAATAAACCTGACATTTATGTATTTTATCTCCCACAGTTGTGTCATCATATATTGAATGGCAAAAAATGTCAATATATAGGAATTTGTGCATTTGCTCACAGCCAAGAGGAGAAAGAGATATGGACTTTTATGAAGGATCTAAGCAGTAAGTATTTCTAAGCACACCCTGTATTTGTGCTTTCCAGTTTATTCTACATCAATATCTGTTTCTGATATTCTTTTTCCATTGCTCAGGCTTTCCGATAATTAATAATATTTAGTACTATAATAATGTAGACCTGTCATCATTTGATCTATCATTGTATTATTGTTTTACGCTGTAGTGGTTCTATCCCGATATTCATATTCACACAAGCGTGCTGACTATAACCCCTATGTATGAACTGTTTAGGATAGTGCGGGAAGTGAAGTGACAACTGCTCTGAGCAGTGGTTGTTACTTTTTAAGCCTATTTACCCGATGGCCATAAAAAACTCAGTTGTGTGCGATTATCAACATTAAATAGTGCAATGGGATTTTTATTATAGTGCTCTTCTTGTAAGAGCGGCTCATCTATTACGATTTCACTGAACCACACTGGTTAAATAAAATAGAACTTTCAATGTACATTAGAATACGGACCCGAACAAACTACACGCAGAGCCCTTTTTTTTTTTTTTTTTTTTTTTATGGGAAACATTTTTTGCCAAAAATAATGCTGCCTACAGACATGTCTCTTAATGACATGGTACATGATAAATGAATACAATATTTTTCCTCATTTCACAGCAACAATTATACGTACATTACATATCTAGAACCACTTCTGTTTGATCTCTATAACAAATACTAAACGTCATGGAGCCCACAGAACCCTTTATATATACACATAGAGCCGAGTTATTATGATCTAAACTGTTGTTTTTTTTCCCTGTTTTTCTAGTTGGGAATTCATCCTGTTCTTAATATCGAAATGGAAAGCCACTGGTGTGTCAATCAACTTTCTCCAGAAAATACTGATCGGGCTAAGGCTATGTTCACACGGAGTATTTTGCCGAGTTTTGCAAAACTCGGCAAAAACGGCCCTAAAATGCCTTTCATTGATTTCAATGGGAGGCGTCGGCGTCTTTTTCCCGCGAGCAGTAAAACTGCCTAGCGAGAAAAAGAAGCGGCATGCCCTATCTCCGGGCGTTTACGCCTCTGACCTCCCATTGACTTCAATGGGAGGCAGAGGAAGCATATTTCGCGGTGTTTTATGCCCGCGGCGCTCAATGGCCGCGGGCGAAAAACGGCGCGAAAAACGGCGTGCAGGGAGAGGAAAGTCTGCCTCAAAGTTCCAAACTGAATTTTGAGGCAGATATTCCTCCTGCAAAATACTCCGTGTGAACATAGCCTTAAAATCTGGATATACACTCCATGCCAGTAACCAGCTGCTGCAAAGAGCTGCCGGTCTGGAGGACCAATGTTTTAAAAATATTGATTTCAATAAATCAATATTTTCAGTAAGATGTTGATCGATAAAAGAGAAATCACTTTCTTCTGTAAAATAATTTATAAATTAAAGTGGCTTTCCATTTCAGCAATAAGACTAGGAATGCAGTCCTTCTCCCTCAGGACAATGCAAATTCTGTCTTGAGCTGAAGACCTGCGTAATGTGGACAGACTGGTTGCTAGAGCCTTGCTACTTGACAACCCTATAGGAAAGACTGTGGTTGTTAGACGTGGCTCATCTTTTCAGCAAAAAAGGTGGATTGGCACTGTCCTGACAGAAGAGTAAAAGCAGCTTGATGACAGGCACTCTACTATCTCTGGCTGTGTGGGCAAATCTGATTTTATAGCAGGCCCAGTTTAAAGTGCAATTCCACCAGTTTTAACGATACAATAATTAACATGTAGACATCAGTTTCACGCAGAGCAGTTTTTCCACCACTTTCTTTATGCAGGTTTAGTTTTTGTTCATCTGAGGATATGTGCACAGTGCAAAAACCTCTATACCACAAATGTGTCTGATAAAGTCAGACCTTCAAAGTGCTACCTTCAACTATTGTGAGCGCCAAACAATGAGACGGCTCGTTGATTGGCGCTTGTTTGCTCCTATCACACGAAGCAATGATTGGATATGTATAGGAACGAGTGCTCTTTTCTCCGATCGCTGGTCCCCATACATTTTCATCATGTCGGCAGCGCATCTCCCTGATTACACAGAGCCGATAACAACGATTTTTAATTCTGCATAAAAGAGCAGATCCGCCTATGAACCGGCGTTTGCTCGTTCATCAGTGGATTGTTGCCCTTAATACACATGGTAATAATCGGGAACGAGCGTTCATGTGAATGCTCGTTTGCCCGATCATTGGCCCGTTTTATAGGGCATTCGTATGGAGGAATTTCAGTCAAGACATAAAGTCACTAATTATGTAGCGTGTGGATTATCTAAAGGGGTTTTGCAGGTTTATGAAAATAAAGCTTAATCACCGTATAATGAAATATTCTGCTATGTTCTGATATGTTTTTCAATTTCTCAGTGGAAGAGAACTCTCTTGTATACATTAAGAGGGTGAAAACCGGCACAGGCCTAGTCCTGCTCTCAAATGAAAAGCGAATATGATTGTATCCAGTGTAGGCTATCCTCTGTGCGCTAAACATACTCCAGGCTGATACCTGCAAAGACTCAGTGCCAAACACGGCCTTACTCAAAGCATCCAGTCAAAGTGCTGCTTTCATTTTTCATCATCATCATCATTATTATTATTATTATTATTATAGAAATGAGAGCTGGTAACAGGTTGCTATAGGTAGAACCTCTGTCTTTTTTGTGTGTACCAGTTTTCATAAATTAGGCTTGTGTGAATCCGTGGATAAATATGTGTGAATTGAATTATAATATTATCACATTCTGGTCAGTTCAGGATATGGAACAATTGCATGAGAAGTTGCACAGCAAGAAGACTGCAAAAGGGAATGAGGTTTCAAGTCAAGTGAACAAACAAATTCACCTTCCCACCGACTATGCAGAAATTGCAGTAAGTTTTTGTTTTACAGGGAATGTTTATGGTAGTAATATATGAAAATAAAAACAGTTTTTTGTTTTTATTACTCTGTTGGCATACAAAAAGCAAGTTGTTCTGCATGTAATGAAGGCAAAGGAGTACAAGGCTGTCAGAATTGTTTTTGGTGGGGGGGGGGGGGGTACTGTTACATGAAGCGGATCGGTGAGATATTTATGCTGCCCTGTCTGAGAGCGGCCCAGACACGCTGATTTTAGCCTGCTGTCACTTATTTGTTAATGTTAAAGTGTACCTCCACTTTCACTGAAATACCATTATAGTACAGGAGTGCGCACAATAATCGTTTTTCAAAGTAACTTTTATTTCTAAAGC
The DNA here is from genome assembly GCF_050947455.1 of Rhinoderma darwinii. Classification (NCBI taxonomy): domain Eukaryota; kingdom Metazoa; phylum Chordata; class Amphibia; order Anura; family Rhinodermatidae; genus Rhinoderma; species Rhinoderma darwinii. The sequence goes on along the minus strand of NC_134692.1, from coordinate 111,886,780 downwards.
TATAGAATTCTATCGCGCAAACAGGCGTTCTGCATACAGGAGTCATGGAGACTAGAGCTATGAGCCGCCGGCAGCACAGACTATACACAGTCCATGCTGCTGCTGGAAGCAGAATCTCTAATAGAAGTAATTAAGAAAAACGAAAGTGGAGGTACGCTTTAAGTATTTAGAACATATACTGGCATCGCACGGCTGGTGCCGCAAGTATTAAACCAAGTATGTTCACGTTCTCCCCTGCCCTCCAGCCGCTGATTGACAGGTTTCTGCTTATTACTGTGCATAGGAAGAAAAGTGTCAATCAACTGCTGGAGGGTGGGTGGAGCGTTAATATATGAATATACATGAACTCATACTTACGGCACTGGCCGCGCACTACAAGTATAAGTTCAAAATACTCAATAACTACTTAACATTAAGTAATAGCACGATGAAATCTGTGTGTCTGTCACTTCCTTATGCTGCCCTCAAACAGGGCAGCATAAATATCTGACCAATCTGCTTTATTGTTAATTTAATTGCTGTTTGTAATTCACACAGAACCTCCAAAACTGAGCTGTATGTAAATAAAGCTTTAACGGGGTTGTCTAGAAAGCCAGTTTTCAAATACCATAAAGAGGCTTATCTAGTAGTCAGATTGGAGACTGCTGGAATATTGAACTCTTGTTGCTGGTTCTCGGACAGATTAGCGTGATAAATTAATTTTCTTCAGTATCTTTGGTGCTCATCACATTTATTCAAAACAATAATTATATGTTGAACACATTACCTTCTGAGGGTGTCTCTGCAGAAGCTGAACTCAGCCCACCCAACTAACCTACAGCCAAAATCACATTTAAGCAGGATCTGACATCATAATACATCACAGATTTCACACTACAAACAGCATACATTATTAAATTGATGTCTAGGACCTGATAAAGCTGGTGTACTTACTTTGAAAATTCATGTCAAAATGTCTGTATAATCCTTTATAAAAAGAAATTCAGCCTGATATTAAAATGATCTAGAGACTGGACTCGTAAAATACGAATTTTAATATCAGATGGAAACACTTGAAGAAATTATTATACATCCCTTCTGACATGGATTTTCAAAGTAAGTACACCAATCTCATCAGATCTAAGAGATTTTTTTTTGATAATGTATGCAGTTTGTATTATGAAATCTGATGTCAGATCCCCCTTAAATCTTTTGTAGGAATGTTTACGGAGGACTAATGACTAGATCTCTTGAGTCTTGACAAAAATAGAATTGTTTAATCCCTGATATTTTTCAAAATAGCTATTTCCTATATTTCTAAAGTTCTTGCAATATGTAGAAAAAAAATACAAAACAACTATGTGACATAATTTTCCATCAAATTTTTACTATTAGGTTGACATTGTTGAGATAAACATTAAAGAAGCACTGCACTTTATTTTTTTATTGCACCCTCCATGTGTTTCAGTGGGATGCTGTGTGCAGAAATACTTACCAATCCCCGCATCTTGCTGTTCTTCGGACCCAGCGCCGCTCACGTGATCTTCATTCTGACCTGTTCTGGAATCGCTGCTTTTCAGAAAACCGGAAGTCAGGCTCTCAATGCATTCCTATGGACCCTCGTTCTGGCTCCCATAGGAATGCATTGAGAGCCTGAGTACCGGTTTATTCAAAAGCACAGTGACTCCAGACAAGTCAGAGGGAAGATCACGTGAGCGGTGCTGGACCCGAAAAATACAAGATGTGGGGATTGGTAGGTATTTTTGCACACCGCACCCCACTGAAACACCAATGTACAAATGGAGGGTGCAATAAAAAAAATAAAGTTGGGTGCTCTATTCTTTATCTTCAATCCATCCTTTGAATTATATGTTGTTCACTCTGATTTTCATCTGCAGGTTGATTTCCATTGCTGGCTATGTGGTAAAAACTGCAATAGTGAGCGTCAGTGGAAGATTCATATCTCATCAGAAAAGCATAAAGAGAAAGTTTTCCACTCTGAAGATGATCAGAACATCTGGCAGCACCGTTTCCCAACCGGCTGTTTTAGCATATGTAAAAGGTAGGCTGGCACTCATTCTTAATTCCTAAAATTGTGGAAAAAAAGTAAAATCGTGATCCCCCAATTAAGGCTACATTCATACGAGCATATCAGATTAACGCGCGTGAATCTGGTCCGTGTGTGTTGCGTTATGTATCAGTGTGTTTTGCGAGTGGCATGCGTTATTCACGCACTCACAAAGCACATCTTTTTGTTATGTTTTATTCTTATTTTCAATCAAATTGATGCGCAAATGAAAACGCACCAATATAGGACATGCAGTGAGTTTCACGCAGTTGACTCTCGCTGCGTGAAAACTCACGTATGTGTTAACAGCTCTATTGAAATCAATGGGTCCGTGTTCTGCGCGTGATTTCCATGCACAGCACACAGACGTTATTCTCGTTCGTGTGAATGGGCCCTAAAGGGGGAAAAGCCTCCAGAAGATGCAGTTTGGATCCCAACTACTTACTATACATAGAATAACAGTATTTCTGGGTGGTTTGGCTGACTTGAGATGTGTCACCCAGTGAGAATGGTCATTGCCTATTTCACAAACCAGCAGTGAAATGTGTAGTTTTTAGGTTGATTCACTATTTTTGAACACCAATTGACTAAATCCAGTAGCTAACAAATCTAGAATCCCCACTAACTACTGGTGTATTAAAACTTGACTTTTTATTAAATCTATTCAAAATATTATTGTCTACCTCAAAAGAAATATTTCAACAACAATTTTGGTTGAAAGGGCGGCGGTATAGCCATATTAGCTATTTTGTGTATATTTCAACATAACTGCTGATTGATATAGGACTATGGAGAGCGGTGGAGCTCAAAACCCCCACATAAATATTTTTAGCATTTTCCTTTTTTCTCCCACCTCCCTTCCAAAAGCTATAACTTTTTAGTTTTTTGTCGACACAGCCGTATGAAGGCTTGCGGGACAAGTTGTCGTTTTTCAATTTATGTAATTTTTGTTTTGTTTTTTTTGCCAGTTTTATAAAAAAAAATAATGTTTTTTTGCCACATTCTGAGAGCCATAGCGTTTTTATTTTTCTGTTGATTTTAGCGGTACATACGACCTTTTTGATCACTTTTTGTTACATTTTTTGGGGAGCTAAGATGACAAAAAACAGCAATTTGGGCGTTTTAAAAAAAAATGTTGCATTTTTTAGGGCAAATAATGTTAAATTGTAATAGTTCTGACTTTTACGGACGAGGAGATACGAGTTATGTTAATGTTTATTTTTTTTAACATTACTTTAGGGGAAAAAGGGGGTTTTGAACATTTCATAATTTTTTTTTTAAAAGTCCCATGGGGACTTGAACCAGCGATCATTGGATCGCTTGCACTATATACTGCAATACATGCAGATGGCATGGTGGAGAGGGTGCCTCATTCTAACACCTTAGATACTGCAGCCGCGATTGAACACAGAATCTAAGGGGTTAACGGGTGGAATCAAAGTGATCTTTTATTCCACCCGTTGCAGAGAGGCTGGCGGCTGAATGAAGTATGGAGTGCGCAGAGCCAGTGAGCCCGCTCCACACTTCTCCTTGACGGCTGCCAGGTACATGTACGTGGCATATCCTTAAGGACTTAAACACCTTGTGGTAAACATGATGACCAGGGGAGCAGCCTTGTTTGTTCATTCATTCTTTTGTTCGGTAAGAGAAAACATTATGTGAGACCACAAAATAGCTTTAAGGGCTTTGTTGCTGGCAAGTCTTAAAGGGGGTGTCTCAAAAAGGCAGCCCCTGTCCATATTGCCTATTTAAGACACCCCCATTAAGCCTTGCAAACTACAGAGCAACAAGGTTCTTTCATACTAGGCCTCTTCATTTAAATGGCTGCATTTAATACTACATTTGTATGGCCAGACATTGCATTCCACAGCGCTGACGGCCGTTCTGGATACGGGAGTCATGGAGACCAGCAGGACACTCCTGCTGCAGAGTTACGAGCCGCCAGCAACGCGGACTATAGACAGTCTGTGTTGTAGTTAGATGCAACATCGCCAATACAAGTTATTTAAAAAAAAAAAACTTTCCTTTTTTTTTTTTTTTTTTTTTTTATATAAGAAGCTATAATTAACTTTTTTCCTTCTAACTTTTTAATAATCAGGTTCCTATCTGGTTCATGTCTGGAGGAAGACCAGTGCAGCTTTGCTCATGGAAATGCTGAACTCCTGGAATGGGAAGAAAGAAGCAAAGTTCTGCGCCAAAAACTAGAGAAAGCTCGCAAAGATCAGCTCATTAACCCTGATGATAATGACTTTGGAAAATATAGTTTTTTGATTAAGGATTTCAATTAAGCATCTGATTACATTGGGAATGAAATACTATCTGGATAAATTGGTGTAAGAGTTAAAAAGGTCCTGATATTGTTAGAATATCAGATTCTGCTCCTCTTGATGTTCTGAGTCATATAAAGCAGAACAAGCATTTTGTGGATGTAGATCTCCTACTGATAGAGAGTAAAAAAATAAGGGCGTACGGGAGCAATACTGAGATGTCCTTAAGTCAGCATTTCAGACTGATCCATTGTTATAATGGTTGATTAATAGTGTCAGATTTTACGGGTTTGATTAAGGGATGATTGTTTTTGAAAATACGTTATTATTGATTAGTCTCAATATTCTGTTTTATGCCAGCCTTGGCCAGATCCTGTCACTATGATCTAAAAATTTTAAGGGTGTTTATTTTTATAGGAAAATGCAAAAAAAAAATAATGATTAAATAGTAACTAACACATTAATAACAATAAATGAAAAGCTTCTTAATATTGTTTTATCCTAAGTATATGCTGTCTCCAAGGCAATTTAATGGTATAGGCTCCATAGGAAAGCTTTGTGGCAGTGATTTAGACACTATTAGTAAGGTTTGTGTCCAGTCATGCACCAGTGTTAATGTCAGACAGTTTCCGAACGTGTGTTATTTCTTAGATACGACTCCATGCGGACCAAGTATTATTGTTATTTCTGTCATTCCTATTTTGTGACCGTAAACAGGTTAGTACGTTGCTTGCAGTGTGCAGGTTCATCATCGCACATCCAGCAGCCCATACGCCGACATGGGTTTAATAGCTTTAAGGATTAAAGAGGCTCTGTCACCAGATTCTGAAATCCCTATCTCCTATTGCATGTGATCGGCGCTGCAATGTAGATAACAGTAACCTGTTGTTTTTTTTTTTAAAACGTTCATTTTTGGCCAAGTTATGAGCTATTTTATATATATGCAAATGAGGTTTGAAATGGACAACTGGGCGTTTTTTTTCGTTATGTCCAACTGGGCGTGTATTGTGTTTTTAACTGGGCGTGTTTACGTGTATGACGCTGACCAATCAGTGACCAGTTCGCAACATACACTCATCTCCATTGATTTACACAGCAGCGATGTGCAGCCACATACACAGAGATTAACGTTACTGCAGTGTCCTGATAATGAATACACATGAAATCCAGCCTGGACGTCATGTGTACTCCGAATCCTGACACTTCTGAATCTTTTCTGTGAGATTTCCAGCAAGGGAAACGAAATCTCGTTTATCTCTGAAATCTCGCGAGATTTCGTTTCCCGTGCTAGAAATCTCAAAGAAAAGAGTCAGAAGTGTCAGGATTCTGAATACACATGACATCCAGGCTGGATTTCATGTGTATTCATTATCAGGACACTGCAGTAACGTTAATCTCTGTGTATGTGGCTGCACATCGCTGCTGTGTAAATCAATGGAGATGAGTGTATGATGCGGACTGGTCACTGATTGGTCAGTGTCATACACGTAAACACGCCCAGTTAAAAATACAATACACGCCCAGTTGGACATAACGAAAAAAAACGCCCATTTGTCCATTTCAAACCTCATTTGCATATATATAAAATAGCTCATAACTTGGCCAAAAATGAACGTTTTTTTTTTTAAAACAAACACGTTACTGTTATCTACATTACAGCGCCAATCACATGCAATAGGAGATAGGGATTTCAGAATCTGGTGACAGAGCCTCTTTAAGTAAAAAATCTTTTTTCCATTACATTAGGATTATATTGGTGAAGCATTTGAATGTTTAATAGGATATGTACAGAATATGCTGAGTTTGATATAGCGGATATATTCTTATGTCTAATTGGAATTTAGTTGATTTGTGCCTATAAAACGTAGCGCACTTAAGTTGAGTGGTTTGTGTCGTTGAATACAATCTATTGTTATCATCCATATCCGGCTGTAGTGTTCTTCAATGGGACAATTGACAAAAAGTCCAGGAAAATCTCTACCCTCATAATCACGACTTTCTCTCGCTTATATCCAGATCTGAGAACGTTCACACACATATATATATATATATATGTGTGTGTGTGTGAATTATATTTACTTTTACTTGAAATTGTTTTGTGATAATTGATTTGTTCTTAATTCATGGGCTAATGAAAGTGTAATTGATTGAGAAAGGTTAAACCTGATGGACCTGTGTCTTTTTTTCAACCTATGTGACTATGTAATATGTAACTGTCTTCTGACACAGTTTGCATTCTTTTGTGTCACTTTTGTATTCACTGTTTATCAGTTTTATTTTTACCTATTTATTGACCTTTCCGCTTATGGTTCCAACCTTTGTGCATGAAGAATATTCTAAATTTAGTCATTGTGTGTTTCATACTTGTGTATTTTTGCACTCTACTAGACATTTATAGAAAAATCAGTATGCAACTAATTAATGTTGGCGTTGTGATTGTAACTTTTTTTTTTTGCCTGTTTGTGTTCACCTTACCAATTATGTGATCAAGATTTATCATATACTTTTTGTGATTTCTTTTTATCTGAACTTGCTCTGAGTTTCTATCTATTGCCATGTTTTATAAATGACAAGAATTTGAACTTAAAGGGGTTTTCAGAGTCATTTAAAAAATTGGCCAGGGGTAGGAGGGATGCCAAAAAAAAAAAAAAAGAAGTTGCTCATTTCACGGAGCCACGTCGACCCAGCACCATCGCTTCTGTTCCGCCTCGCCGTTGTGTATTGACCTAGCTTCAGCAATGATGTGCTTGTATACCCACATTTTCCCCTGAGGATGCCACTTTGGTGGTGAAACATGTCGGGGGGGCTTTTTCATTTTTAAAATCAATCAGTTCTGACAATTCTAAGTCCCTTCTCAAGCAGACTGCAGCCGCGAATCTTAGTTGTTTCATATAGGTAGTGCGGCCACCAGAGATGGTGGTTTGACTCTGCACTTAGACGGTACTGACTACAGAGTATTATTAGTATCATTGTATGGAGACTTTTCAGTTCACATTGCGTTTTTAGTCTTCATTTGTATTCTTATAGTTATTCATAATAAAGTTATACGTCACAATACTAGCAAGCATTCAATAGATATCTGGGAAACAAGGGCTAATCTTTTTGCCTTTGGCGATACTGATGTGTTTTTGTGTGTACCTCAGCCCACCAGATACCTGGGTCCTTTCTTTGTTTTTTGTATAGCCACATGATCGCTGCAACCAATCCCAGGTCCCAGTGGGTATACGGCACATGATCCCTGAGGCCAGTGCTTGACTGCAGCGATCACGTGTGTATACGGCACGTCATCGCTGCAACTATGTCAATACACAGCGGCGGGGAGGAACAGAGTGGGGCGCTGGATCGACAGGGATCTGTGGGGTGAGTAATTTTTTTTTCTTTTTTTTTTTTTTTTATTATTGCCATCCCTCCTTCATTGGCCAATTTTTTTTTAAAATAACTGAGAACCCCTTTAATATAGCATTCAGTCAAGTATGCTACGATACTACAAACTTATCTAGAATGAAACTTAACTTATGTTAAAAACATATTGGGCTTTCAGCTGCACAGTACAGTATCTTTAGCTAAACATCCGTTCAGATAATTCCATTCATGTTAATATACTACACATTGGATGTTATGCCACTTTTGTATTTGAATCGTAATACTAGTTGGATACAAACATATGGAATACTTTGACACCCTACGTTGACTCATAAACTCTGCGCATTCCAAAAAATAACATTGCCAAAATGACAAATTCAACACAAAAGTATATGCATTGCCTTCTAAATGACTAGTGAATGACCAAACATAAAAATAAATATTATACATTTTCCATTAAGCCTTAGTATCTTCTAAGTTTTTGCCAAATAGTTAATAAAATGTGAAGTGTTGCTGTGTTATAATTTATTTTTATATGTTAACCTTTTAATATACTCTTGTATGTGTCAATCTGATCTGACCAAAATAAAATTATTACCACCATATAGCATAGTTTCGTATTTGCTTTCTGGAGGAAACTTATTTTCTTGCCTAGTGGCAAGTCATAAATGCTATGTAAAGTAAGATTTATTATGTCATTTAGAAGGTTTGTCTCAGGCCAGGGCTACACCCAGACATTTTGTAGTGAGATTTTGCAATATTACTAGAGTGACAGCTGCAGTCCAGAGTAATGCATCGACTTGCATGTCGATTCTTTTCAAATTGGAAAATCTTACTACAAAAAGTCTAGGTGTAGCCTTAGTCTAAGGTTTTTCACACGAGTGTTTTTGTAAACATTTATAATACGGACATATTACAGAGGATTTTTACATCAGTATTTCATCAGTCTTACAGATATAGAATACTGATGGGCTGTCTTCTGCGGGGATAATTAAATTATAAAATAAAGGATTGGCGCAGTGAGTGATTACTTACAATAGATTGAGAAAATGGAAAACCAAAGGGAATTCGGAACACTAAATAATATTAGTGTTCTGTTACTTTCTTTCGGACTTAAGGTATGCACATTGTGTTTCATAAACGCAGGTTGGCAGAACAGTGGAGTAGAGGCCTTTGAAATTTGGGTGCCAGTCGACTAGGTGTCTTCTCCCGACGAACTTCCAAAGTGCGCTCTTGGATCCTCCTATCGATCCGGGTTGCCAGAAGTATTAGGGCATCCAAGGTAGCAGGAAGCTCGCTGCCAGGTCACCCTTTATATGAGAGGCAAGCCAGCGTACCAAAGGAGATCGTGTACTCCCCAACAGTTGACTCCCCTTGATTGATAGTCAGCAGATGATGTTCGACCCGGTTCCTCAAGCACCGTATAAATGTCTCAAGAAACAATAGCAAATCAGTAAACTCCGGACCCTCTCACTTCAAGATGGCGTTCGCCCATGCCAGGGCTTTGCCAGAGAGGAGAGCAATATTAAAAGCGACCTTTGCCTCGTCAGAGAGGAAGAGATGGGCACATAACTTGAAATGGATCGTAAACTGATTGATAAAGCGTCCACGGATCCCCGTCGTAGCGAGGTGGTAGAGGCAACAAAATTGTAGACCCAGGACAGGCAGGAGGGATAGCAGGTGGTAGAGCAGTGGAAGGAGCCAGAGGTGGAAAAGGACGATCCAAACAGTAAATGACACCGTTCACATCCTGTAAGAGCTGATCCTGGCGTGCCCGGAGGTCACGCATGTCCACTTCCATCAGCTGGATCGGGGTTTTAGGTTGACCAGCGGGATCCATGGCCTGAGCGTACGGTCACGACTCTGGGGGTATGTGGACCCACTAAGCCACTCCGCCATAGCGGAGTAGCAGCTGGCCAAAACACAGTCAAAGTAAGTCTTCAGATCAAGAGTACTTGGATAGAAGTTCTGACAGACACGTGGCGTAGCAGACACTATGCCGCAGCAGACTTCCCGGCACAGATAACACTTGGTATGGCAGATGACGCTTGGCATGGTTGATGACACTTGGTGTGGCTGATGACGCTTGGCCTGGCAGATGATGCTTGGCACAGAGGATGAACTCGACTCGAACACTAGACTTCGCTCAGGAACAAACACAATTACTGGATATGGGATACAGGAACTCTGGGAACAGGACACAACTAAGGCACCATTTACTAATGAACATGGGTAGACAAAACAATGCTCAGGCAAGGAGGAAGAGGACAGTCCTTTTTATACAGGGGATTGGGTAGGGTGCTTTTTGTAGGTGCGTGCACTGGCCCTTTAAGGCTGAAGACGAGCGCATGCGCACCCTAGTCAGAGCAGGGAAACAGAGCGTCCGCAAGTTCTGGCGTCTCCGAGGAGGGAGACGCTGGCTGGTGCTCATAGGTCTGCGGCCACTGGCAGGTAAGTAATGGCGGCCATTACAACCCTCAAGCACACAGGAGAGGCAAAACCCCCTGTGGGGGAAAACTCTAGGGAAGCCATGGCTGGAGGATTGCCCTTCCTCTGGGCCTAGAAGGTGCCAAAATATAATTTAGTATAGTATGAACAGAATTCGTACATTTTACCAGATTTACAATTAATGTCATTACAACGAACAACATAAAACATTTAATACGGCTAATATGGTTGGCAAGCTGGATGTCTTCTTTCTCCTTTGGCACCCATTGAAATAAGTGGGCGATCCATGTAATGCACGGATGAGACGTGTCCTCCAGATGCCTCTTTGTAGCCGTTGTCCCCGCTCTGGCTAATAGTGGAGGATCTCCTTGTGGAAACCCCCTCTATTACAGACAACCCGTATGAAGAGGATGGCAGCACTGTGATGAAGAAGCGGTCTTGGGTGAAGGGCTCTCTTGCTAGAATCTCCAAATTACAAGTCAAGCTCAAGGTCCTCAGTCGCATCAAATATGGCACTGAATGTGGCAGTAAAACCTTCTAATATGGAATCTTGTATATTTATGACTTCAGCAGATTTGCCATCATTTCTACAGGTGTTTATTTCCACTGCTCGCCTTAGTCATTATGATGTCACCCACAGTGTTCTGAAGTTCTGGTGCGTGGGGAGAAGTAAGAAGCCGGCTCACGGTATTACAGCTGACAGCTCGCACTAACAGTAAGGGTATGTTGACACGCTTAACAAAAAACGTCTGAAAATACGGTACAGAGCTGTTTTCAAGGGAAAACAGCCCCTGATTTTCAGAAGTTTTTTGAGCAACTCGCGTTTTTTACGGCCGTTTTTGGAGCTGTTTTCGTTGCAGTCTATGAGAAAACGGCTCCAAAAACGTCCCAAGAAGTGTCCTGCACTTCTTTTGACGAGGCTGTAATTTTACGAGCCGTCTTTTGACAGCGACGCGTAAAATGGACAGGTCGTCGGCACAGTACATTGTAAAGCCCATTGAAAGTAATGGGCAGATGTTTGCCGACGTATTGGAGCCGTTTTTTTCAGACGTAATTCGAGGCATAAAACGCCTCCATTACGTCTGAAAATAGGTCGTTTGAACCCAGCCTTAGAATCAGAGATAACTTTGATTCTCGTCGTTTAACCACTTAGATGCCGCGGTAAATAGTGACCGCATCATCTAAGCTGTTAGACATAGAGGGGCAGAGCCCTCCAAAAGCACATCCCCCACCGACCCCCCATAATCCCAAAAACCAAGAAGGAATCTCATATTCACAGGAAAAGCCATACATGCCTGAGTTGACGTAGATTTCCCCCATAAATTACTCCAGTTTCTGACATAAATTACAGCAATATATAATTTATCCCCTTCTGTTAAACCCCACCCACAAAGTGGTGAAAGTGACCTAAATGCATCAAAATGTTGTTTTCTTTTGCGCAAATTGCGACTTTTGATACATTTCCAACTTTTAAATTCCAGAAAACTGCCATAAAACAATTAATAATTTCCAACTACTTTTATAATAAAGTAATTAGGTTTTACTTATTGTACATAAAAACCTTAAAAAAAAAAAAGACAAATCTTTTACCATAAATATATTAGCAGCAAAACCTTGTATTCTACAATGTACATGGAGGAAATAAATAAATATACATGAACAAGGCAGACATTTTTTATAATCTATAATGAAATCATTAATCTAGTACTAATGCATGATGGAACAATTAGATCCGCCGACAATATTAATCGATGGCAGGTGGAGTAGAGGAAACATTTCAGAGCACATCATCTACTCGTTGTCTGTGGACATAATCTATGGGCACACCAGCAGCCAATGAATGAAAGCTATGCAGACATATATATATATATATCTGGGACATATATATATATATATATATATATATATTTATCTGGGACAGCATATCTATAACTACGAGCCCTATAGCTCGTAGTCAGCAGACAGTATCACATATGATAAGATTAGATACAGCAGTCCAGCAGATGGTATCACACATCATAGGCTTAGATACAGGGCCCAGCAGACAGTCACAAAAGACTTCTTCTTGCCACCCCCCCCCCATCCCCTAACTTTTTTTTGCGGCGGGGCTTGTCCTGAATCTTCTTCAAATGGCCCGGAACGCAGACGAACACCTGAATTTAAAGGAGAAATCTTCCCGCTACTGCTACTGAACAGCCAATCAGGAAAAAGCGCAGGCTTCACGAGCACAAGGTGTAAAGTTCCAGAACCTGCTCATACATTCTATACAGCTGACCTCAACTTGACCTAGCAGGTAAGTACCAACTGTAATAATAAAAGGGGAGGGAGGGTAGGTAGATAGAAACCAGCACTCCAGCAAACAAAGTACCTTTAACCCCATCTCAACATTTGTCATAAGTATACGTCATGGAAAGCCAGTACTTCCCACAAATTGTTGTATACTTACGACAAATGGATGGCACCAGCTCAGAAGCTGAGTATCTTACCGCTGACACCCTGCTGTAATAGCGGGGACCTATGTTAGCTTTTAACCCCGCCATTAACCCCTTAAATGCTGCAGTCAAAAGCAATCGCTGCATTTAAGGTGTTTGCAGCTCATCGGCACCCCGGCAATGAAATTGCCGGGGTGCTGATTGCTGCAACGGGAACCGATGGCCTTATAGTGGCCTCCCGGTCTGCCTAGTATGGAAACCTTCCGTGCCCCGCCCAGAGGTGGGGTCCAAAAGGCTTCCGTAGCCGTCGGCAAAATGGCACCAGCTCAGGAGCTGAGCCAACATCGTCAGCGGTGGATGTCAGCTGTATGTTACTGCTGACATCCACCTGTAACGGCAGGAACTTGAGCTAGCTCTGATCCTGCCATTAACCCCTTAGATGCAGTGATCGCTGAATCTCAGTGGTTGGCAGCAGATCGGCAGCTCAGCCCTGCCATCGCATGGCTGCCGACTGCTGCTATGGCAACAGGATTCCTAACAATGGCCTCCTCTGCCATTACAGAAGCCGATTAGGCCCCGCCCGGAGGCAAAGCCTAATTGGCTTGCGTCAGTGAATGACTGACAGATCTAATACATTGCACTACATAGGTAGTGCAATATATTAGGAAAAAAAAATCTGACAGTTGGACCTTCAAGTCCCCAAGTGGGACTAAAGAAAAGTGTAAACAAAAGTGTAAAAAAAGTGAAAAAATTAAAAAAATATAATAAAAGTTTCAAGTAATAAAATAAAACACAATCGTCCTTTTTCCCTTATCAAGTCCTTTATTATTGAAAAAATAAATAAACCATACATATTTGGTATCGCCGCGTCCGTAACGGTCTGAACTATAAAAATATTATGCTATTTATTCCACACGGTGAACGGCGTAAAAAAAACAACGTAACAAACAATGCCAGATTTTCTGTTTTTGGTCACTTCGCCTCACAAAAATTTAGATAAAAAGCGATAAAAAATTTGCATGTATCCAAAAGTGGTACCTATAAAACTATAGCTCGTCTCCCAAAAAACAAGCCCTCATACAGCTGCGTTGATGAAAAAATGTAAAAGTTATGGTTCTCACAACATGGCGACAGAAAAAATATATTCTTTTTACCAACTTAATTTTATTGTGCAAAAAGTTGTAAAACATAAAACAGTGCTATAAATTTGGTATCGCCGGAATCGTACTGATGTAATTTATAACGCATGGTAAAAAAAAACAACTAAAAAATATGCCAGAAGTGTTGTTTTTTTGGTAATTTTGCCTCTCAAAAAATAGGTTAAAAAGTGATCAAAAAGTCGCTTGTACCTCAAAATGGTACCAATAATAACTATAGCTCGTCCCGCAAAAAAAAAGCCCTCATACCGCTACATCTATGAAAAAATAAAATTAGTTAAGGCCTAATTTACACGAGCGTGTTCGGTCTGTGTTATATACGGTCCGTGTGTCGGCCGCATTTCCCGGACCGAACACACTGCAGGGAGCCGGGCTCCTAGTATCATAGTTATCTATGACGCTAGGTGTCCCTGCCTCTCTGTGGAACTACTGTCCCATACTGGAAACATGATTACAGTACGGGACAGTTTTCACGCATCGAGGCAGTGACACCTGGCGTCAAACATAACTATGATGCTAGGAGCAACGGCTCCCTGCAGTGTGTTTGGTCCAGGAAATGGGGCTGACACACGGACCGTATATCATGGACTGGACACGCTCGTGTAAATTAGGCCTAAGACTCCAATAAGTCAGGAAATAAAAAAATATGCAGTTGTGCCAGCCCGAGGGGAAAATTTCTTCTGTTTCAAGAGGCGATTTATCAAGGCCCTAAAATTAGGGAACCAGGAAGGGTAGGGCCCAAACATATCTGCTGAAAGTGAGGTTGCCTGTATTATACCAGGACAACACTTTCCCAGTAAAATTCCCCAAACTACAAAGGTGCGGAGTGTGGACCAAAAGGGAGATAAGTAAGGACCATTTATTAGTTCAACACTGGCCTGTGCAGAAAGGATTGCTTCACAGAAGTAACACACATCTACAGATTATTTTATTCTTTTTTTTACCCCATTATTATACCACCTGACCATGCCCCTGATGCACTCTGCCCAGCTTACATGTACCCCCACATTATAAACTGAAATACCAGTAAAACTAAAAAAAAAACTACTACCAAGAAAAATCCACGCTCCAAAAGCCCAATGGCGCTCCCACCCTTCCGAACCCTACAGTGTGCCCAAATAGCAGTTTAACTCCACATATATGGCATCGCCATACCCGGCAGAACCCTTTTAACAATTTTTGGGGTGTGTGTCCCCAAAGCTGGGCACAACATATTTGCCACTGAAATGGCATATCTAGGGAAAAAATGTAACTTTAATTTGCACCATCCGCAGCGCAATCATTTATGGAAAAGACCAGTGGGGTGAAAATGCTCACTACACCTCTTAATAAATGCCTTGAGTGGTGTAGTTTCGAAAATGGGGTCCTTCTGGGGGGTTTCCACTGTTTTGGTACCACGGGGGCTTTGCAAATGCGACATAGCGACTAGAAACCAATCCAGCAAAATCTGTACTCCAAAAGCCAAATAGCGCTCCTTCCCTTCTGAGCCCTACTGTTTGCCCAAACAGCAGTTTATGACCACATATGGGGTATCGCTGTACTCGGGAGAAGTTGCTTTACAAATATTGGGGTTGTTGTTTTTGTTTATTTGTTGAGAAAATTTTAAATTTTGTGCTAAAGCTACGTCTTATTGAAGAAACAGTTTTTATTTTCACTGCCCAATTCTAATAAAATCTATGAAACACCTGTTGTGTCAAAATGCTCATTACACCCCTATATGAATTGCTCAAGGGGTGTATTTTCTTAAATGGAGTCACTTTTTGGGTGTTTTCTCTGTTTTGTCCCCTCAGGGGCTTTGCAAATGCGACATGGCCTCCGCAAATCATTCCTGCTAAATTTAAGCTTTAAATGGCGCTCTTTCCCTTCTAAGCCCTGCCCTGTGTCCAAACAGCCATTTAGGACCACATGTGGGGTATTGTGTTACTCGGGAGAAATTGCTTTACAATGTTGTGGTGCTTTTTCTCCTTTAGTCCTTGTGGAAATGAGAAAAAATAAGCCAAACCTACATTTTCTTTGAAAGCATGTAGATTTTAATTTTCACAGCCTACTTCTAATAATTTATGCAATAAACCTGTGTGGTCCAAATGCTCACTATACCCCAGATAATTTCCTTGTGGGGTCTAGTTTCCCAAATGGGGTCACCGCAGGAGCCCTTCAAACCTGTCATAGTGAGGCCAAAAATCCACTAGGCGCTCCTTTGCTTCAGTGCCTGTGCTTCAGTCCATATACACACTAGGACCACATGTGGGATATTTCTAAAAACTGCAGAATCTGGCCAATAAACATTGAGTTGCGTTTCTCTGGTAAAATTTTCTGTGTTACAAAAAAAATGGATTAAAAATGAATTTCTGCAAAAAATAATTTCATTTGTAAATTTCACCTCTACTTTGCTTTAATTCCTTTGAAACGTCTAAGGGTATGTTCACACGGCCTATTTACGGACGTAATTCCCGTTTTAAGCCCCGAATTACGTCCGAAATTATGGCTTGAAAGCGTTGACAAACATCTGCCCATTGAAAGCAATGGGCTGACGTTTGTCTGTTCACACGAGGCGTATATTTACTCGTCGCTGTCAAAAGACGGCGCGTATATAGACGCCCGCGCCAAAGAAGTGTCATGTCACTTCTTCAGACGTAAATGGAGCAGTTTTCCATGGACTCCATGGAAAACCAGCTCCAGTTACGTCCGTAATGGACGCGGCGTTCAAGCGCCTGCACATGCCGTTACGGCTGAAATAACGGGGCTGTTTTCTCCTGGAAACAGCCCCGTAATTTCGGCCGTTACGGACGCTGCTGTGTGAACATACCCCAAAGGATGACAAAACTTTTTAAATGCTGTTTTGAATACTTTGAGGGGTGACGTTTTTAAATTGTGGCGACTTATTGGGGGTTTCTAATATATAAGGCCCTAAAAGCCACTTCACAACTGAACTGGTCCCTGAAAAAATAGCCTTTTGAAATTTTCTTGAAAATGTGAGAAATTGCTGCTAAATTTCTAAGCCTTGTAACATCCTAGAAAAATAAAAAAATGTTCAAAAAACGATGCCAATCTAAAGTAGACATATGGGGGATGTTAATTAGCAACAATTTTGTGTGGTATAACTGCCTGTCTTCTAAGCAGATACATTTAAATTAGGAAAAACGCAAATTTTTGAAATTTTTCGCAACCAAATTTTGGTGTTTTTCACAATTAAATACTGAATGTATCCAGCAAATTTTGCCAGTAACATAAAGTCCAATGTGTCATGAGAAAACTATCTCAGAATTGCTTGGATAGGTAAAAGCAGTCCAAAGTTATTACCACATAAATTGACACATGTCAGATATGAAAAATATGGCTCTGTCAGGAAGGTCAAAAGTGGCCAAAGCGGGAAGAGGTTAACAGGTGTGGTGCTGTTTTGGAATAACCCCTGTAAAAACCCTAAATCAGGCACCCTACTTCTGAGGTGGAATCCATGCTTTGGTCGGATCATGCTCCGGTCTTTCTGACATTAACATTTCCCAATTCCGTACCTAAACTTCCAATCTTGGAAGATTAATGATAATCTCTTGCGTGACGCGGTGTGCGTGTCGGCTCTTAAGGAGACGCTTACCACATTTTTTGCTGTCCATACCCATGACTCTACTCCCTTACCGTTACAGTGGGAGGCTCTGAAGTGTGTGGTTAGGGGTGACCTTATACAAAGTGGGGCTCGATTGAAGAGGGAAAAGGGGGTGGCTATTGCCCGACTCCTCGCACAGATACGAGATCCAGAATCAAGTCATAAACACATTCCTTCTTCACAAGTCTTTTCGGAACTTAGCACGGCAAGAAAATCATTGTGTTCTCTGCTTGATCAATCACATGCTAGATTTAGGGATCGGATGCGCAAACACTCCTACGAATTTGCAGACAAATGTGGTAAATCCTTAGCGCGGATTCCACATCCCCGTACACAAGCGTCTTATATTCCTAACATTACATCTGCCACTAGTGTTGATGTTCAGGACCCGGTAGGCATCACTGAATGCTTCAGACAATATTATTCTGCCTTATATAATTTTAAGGGACATTTTCATGATATGCCGGCTGATGCGTTACGCGAAAAAAATTGATCGTTATGTACAGAACACGTCACTGCCGTCTCTGGAGGCTGGGGATGCCTCCGGGACTCGAGGAGGAGTTTTTGGATACGGAGGTGGACCAGGCAATTAGGGACTCTCCCTTGGGCAAAAGCCCGGGACCTGACGGGTTTAACAATAGATTTTATTAAACATTTAAAGATCAACTTGCCCCATTTTTGACAAAGGTCTTTAATTCTGTGTCTTCCTCCTGTCACTTTGCCCCTCAGTCACTGGAAGCTCACCTTCTGCCGAAACCGGGTAAAGACCCCACGATGTGCTAAATTTAGACCCATCTCTTTGATAAATGTGGACGTGAAACTTTTTGCGAAATTGATTGCCTCTCGCTTCTCTCCGTTCTTGCCTGACTTGGTCAGGGATGACCAGGTGGCTTTTGTACATGGCAGAGAAGCACGTGACAATACTAATAAGACCCTTCTTTTAACATCATATAGTCAGACACACAAGGTACCTATGTGCTTGCTTTCTGTTGATGCCGAAAAGGCCTTTGATAGGGTGCATTGGGTATTTCTCCGTAGTCTTGACTCAGGTTGGACTTGGCTCTAACATGTTGCATGAGATTATGGCACTTTATCCTAGGCCAACAGCTCAAGTTAATGGTATTTTGTCTGATTCCTTGCCTTTCACCAATGGTACAAGACAGGGGTGCCCCCTCTCGCCTCTGCTGTATGTTCTGGTCATGGAGCACCTGGCTGTGGTCATTAATGCCATTTGT
Organism: Rhinoderma darwinii; assembly: GCF_050947455.1. Classification (NCBI taxonomy): domain Eukaryota; kingdom Metazoa; phylum Chordata; class Amphibia; order Anura; family Rhinodermatidae; genus Rhinoderma; species Rhinoderma darwinii. Next base: position 111,868,230 of record NC_134692.1, on the reverse strand, counting down.
ATTGGTGCCCAACATAATAAGTTAGCACTCTATGCTGATGATCTTCTCCTATACATTACAGATCCTATGATTTCCTTGCCGTCCTTGACTGGGGAGTTTGAGCAATTTGGACACTTAAGTAATTTTTAAAGCCAATTACTCTAAATCTGAGGCCTTGAATATATCTCTGGATGCTCCTCTTGCTGCTCATCTCGCTCAGGTCTTCCTGTTCAAATGGAAGCCCACTTCTCTGAAATACTTGGGAATCCATATTCCGACTCATTTGTCTGATTTGATTAACTTGAACTACACACCTGTCCTACAGCGCACTTTGCGAGATTTGGAGGTGTATGGGGGTGGGCGCATGTTGTGGTTTGGTCGCATTAATGCTATTAAAATGGATATACTGCCGAAATTCTTGTACGTATTTCAAACTGTAATGGATTTGCCTGACACAGCTTCTTTGTCGACACCCGTGGTTAATCAGCCTGCATCTGTGCCTAGATCTGTTAGAATGACTCGATCTGCTACCACTCAGGCTGAGAGGCTTAGGAGTGGGAGAACCTATTACAGCCTGGCCAGAGGGAGCTAGCTCCCGCCCTCTGTCTTTTTATACCCTCTTTTCCTGCTCCTCCTTTGCCTGTGATTCTTCTGTTTCCTGGCTCTGCTGCTCCTGCTTGTACTATTGTCCTCTGCTTCAAATTGACCCTGGCTTTACTGACTACTCTCCTGCTCTGCGTTTGGTACCTCGTACACTCCAGGTTTGACTCGGCTCGTTCACTACTCTTGTTGCTCATGGTGTTGCCGTGGGCAACTGCTCCTTTTCCCTTAGCTTCTGTGTACCCTTGTCTGTTGGTCTGTCGTGCACTTATTAAGCGTAGGGACCGTCGCCCAGTTGTACGCCGTCGCCTAGGACGGGCCGTGAAAGTAGGCAGGGACTGAGTGGCGGGTAGATTAGGGTTCACCTGTCTGTCTCCCTACCCCGTCATTACACAAACTATCCCTATTACGGTACCCGCTGTCTTCTTTAAGAATATACATCGTGCCATAACCAAATTCATGTGGGGCTCCTCTACACCTCGTATTCGGTTCTCTGTCCTTAGTCATCCTATACTCGAGGGGGGTGCGGGTTTACCGGATTTCAAACGTTACCATCAAGCTGCACTTCTAGATGAGACTAGTAGACTGGTTCCGCTCACATACCGGTAAGCAATGGGTGCTCATTGAGTATGTCCTCTCTTGCATTGTCCGCTTTGCCTTGGCTGACTAGTTCACAAAGACCAATGTCTTCTCTGCCTTTTCTCACACGTCAGTTTCTTGTCGTTTGGGAACGGGTCATTGGTGCTTTGGACCTCTCTAACCGTCCAGGTCCCTTGACTCCTATTTTTGATAACCCTTCCTTCCCTCCGGCCGTGGGTGTAGACACGTTCCTCTACTGGGGGAGACAGGACGTGTGTATTTGGCTCAGACCCTTACTCCTGATGGTGAAATCCTGTAGCTTGCTGCTGTTTCGTAGGCCTGCCCGGGGAGACGCTCAATTTGGTGGTCATACTTTCAATTCCGGTTATTTCTTTCTTCCATGGGAGCCTGTCTTGCTTTGCTTCAGGATAAGACTCCTTTGGAACTTTACCTGTCCTTGTCTTCTGCTCCTTCTCATATGCTATCCTATCTACATGGGATCATCCGGCCTAGTTATTCTTGCTCTCAGTTGGCGTTCACTACGGCATGGGATGGGGAGATGGACATTCAACACTGAGGAGGATTGGCAGACTTCTTTCCTGTTAGCCCATAAATGACCGAGTTCCTGTTTTGGACAGTATGGTCACTGTTCCGGAATGGCTCTGATTTGTCTCTTTGTTTGGATGGCCTCTTTTGAATGCCACACAGAGTTTTTTGCAGGCGGAAAATCTGATTTTGCTCTGCCTGCACGCCGATTTTCGGCCATTTAGCACCGCGGACCAAAAATGCAGCAAAATACGCTTTCTCTGCCTCCTATTGATGGCAATGGGAGGTCACAGAAAAAAACGCCCGAAGATAGGGCATGTCACTTCTTCCCGCGAGACGGTTTTTCCGTTCGCGGGGAAAAAACGCCTCCGCCTCCCATTGAAATCAATAGGAGGCATTTTCGGCCATTTTTTTACGGGTTTTCCGACGCCGTTTCCGCGTCAAAAAACTCTGTGTGAACTGGCCCTTAGAGTCCACATCTAGTGTATTTGGAATATTGTAATTGTTTAATTTGATTATTAGTCGTAAGGATTTTTAGTGATGCGACTCCCCCCCGGGCAAACTAGATAATCTATCTTGGGGCTTAACGATGATAAAGGAGGACTACTATTGCTTGGTGGCACAAAAGGGGACATTACTACTGTGTGGTGGCATGTGTGCTATTACTGTTTGGGAGCACTATTACTGTGTTGGGCACTAAGAGGAGCACAGTTACAGTGCTGGGCATAAAGGAGGCACTAATACTGTTTGGGAAAAGGTGGAGAGTGTGATAAAAATCAAGAAGGCAAAGATGTCTGTGCTGTAAATTCTGCAGAGATAAGTCGTGGCTTGAATAAGTTGTCATGGAGGTCTGACTCGGGATGAAAAAGAAAAGAAAAAGTAAACAACTCCAATATAAGAATGTGTCACCTGTAAGTCCCTGGATGTAACTGTACTGAATTCACTTATATGTCATTCACAGCGCTTGTGTAGGACGGGTACCTACCACTATATGGTCACTGTATGGTGGTAATATTGGTCTTTGTATAGTGGATTTTATTCAGTAAAAGTATGGTGGTATTATTCACTTACTATATGGTTATAATATGTGGTCATGTTGTGGAGGTATTATTCAGTAACAGTATGGTTGTATTAGTCAGTCACTATGTGGTGGTAATATGTGGTCATGGTGTGGAGGTATTATTCAGTAACAGTATAGTGATGTCGGTTAGTCACTATATGGTGGTAATATGTGACAATTGTGTGGCTGTATTATTCAGTAACAGTATGGTGGTATTATTCAGTCAATACAAGGTGGTAAAACAGTATGTGGTCATGGTGTGGTGGGTCTGAAGGTCTCTATTATTAATACATTAAATGAGAGGGGTCTGTGGGTCTTCTCTATTATATATTTTGTGAGGACAGGTTTAGGGGTCTTCTCTATTACATAACAAATGAGGAGGGGTCTGGCGGTCTCTGCTCTTATTAATATATTATTTGAAGAGGGACCGAATTACCTGATCAGGCCTAAAGATTGAAGAACATAACTATTATACCCATAGCATATATGAACATGTCGCCGGTCTTTTGAGAATAAATAATGGGGCAAGGAAACATGAGATATTGTAGCAAAAAGAGGCTTCTTTATTCTTACGTACAGAGGCATTAGGACCTCTAGGTCTGAACAATCGAAATTAATTGCATGTGTTTTCACTGAAAAAAAACGTGTTGTTACAGTTGCTTTTAGAAGTTTTGTAATTTTTTAAACTTTGTAATTATGTCCATATGTACTATGGGTATAAAGGCGTTGTTCCTTGAATCACGTGAGGCCCCTCGAAGAAGCATCACGTGTGACACGAAACAGCCATCGTGCCAGATTTGAAAGAAGGAGCCTTGCAATAGCCTGTATACGTGAGTGTTTGTCATGTGTTACTAACAAATAAATGCATAAAGATTATTTGGTGAGCGCTGTACTATTTAATCCTTTTGGATTGCTATTTCAAAATAATTTGTAACTTGTGGGACCGCTAGTGCCTACGTATTGTGGTCATCTGAGGGTCGAAGGGGATTTTCACCCAAATGTAAAAATAGACATATATTTGTAAAAGTTTGAGTCAAAGTTTGGAAAGGGCAACAATCTAATATGAATAGGGAGTGCCTGAAAGTAGACATTGGGGAAAATAAGTATATGGCATGCTGTATTTCAACATGGAGAACACGTCATCACGCTCAAAACAAAGGATCAAGTACCAGCACAAAGAAGTTATATGGGAACAGACTTGGTAATGTCAGTATATTAGTGTATTAGAAAGTTTTGTTTTTACATTTGAAAAATGTAACCCAGAAAACATTAGGCTAGATTCCGACACAATGTTTTGTGGAGTTTTGCTTTGAATGTTCAAATCCTATTTCTTATTCACACAATGAATTTCTATTCTTGATGCTTTTTATGTGGCCACAAATACAGCCGTCTAACAAAAGCCATGTGTGTATGCTTACCCCTTGGTCCTGTCTAAATGTACGTCACTTAAATTTCCCACAATATGTCGGATCAACCCCACTGTTCTAACTGATCCAAATAAATGCAGTTTAGATAAAGTTTTGATTTAAAATGTAAATCTGTTTTCTTTTAGTCCCATCAGCAGCACGTGTGGGAATTCTCCACCCTGAGAGCTGGTAGGACAGATATATTTTTTATTGATACAGATACTATATAGGATTCACCAGACTTTGCATAGACTGCTAGATTGTTATCTTCCTTGTATAGGGAACAGAATGGCAGGCGTTCATCAAGGTTGTCATCAGGTCTGCTACTCCACACTTGAGGGCAATCTCTTTGAAGATCATTGGATTCAGAGACTATTGAACATAAAGTAGTCCTCTGCTTAATTTGTCGGTTCCTGGTATGTTCATTGCTGAAAGGTGTTTAAAATGATTATCTGCCAGATTGCATAATCAGAGCTGTTTCTTGCTGTCACGGCGCGGTGTGTGGACCCACTGGGCCGTACCCAGGGCCGCCATCAGGGGGGTATTAGGGGTACAACTGTAGGGGGCCCGGCCAAACTTAATTGAAAGGGGGGCCCGGCAACTGCCGCGACTTGCCTTTGGTAGAAAAAACAGGCCCCTGCAATGGGGCCTGTTCTTTTCACCAAAACAATGTCGTGAGCTGCGGGCCCCCCTCTCAACAAACACCGCCGCGAAACACCGCCCGCTGGTGCGCGCTCGAGCGCGCGAACGACCGCAAGCGCGCACCCTCGCACGCATGACCGCAAGCGCGCACCCGCGCACGCATGACCGCAAGCGCGCACGCATGCCCGCAAGCGCGCGCGAACGACCGCAAGCGCCGGAACGCAACCCGCTCGTTCCCGCCGCCAACTGGGAAGGACAGCCACACAGGGACAGTGGCGCACAGTCTAGTTACCTGCTGGCCCGCCTCCGACTCCGCCTCCTCGTCCTCCTCCTCCTCCTCGGCCTCCTCGTCCTCCGCCTCCTCGTCCGACTCCGCCTCCTCATCCGACTCCTCCTTCTTCTCCAGAGCGTAGCTGCGTAAGGAGAGGGGGAGGAGTCCAGTTCTTGCGCGGCGGCAGGAGTTCTACGACCCCCGCCATTTTCTGGAGAGACATCGCCTGAAGAGGACTGGAGTGGGAGCAGCTCTTCTGACACGGTGAGTAAAGTGTCAAAAAGTGCTGTTTATGTTTGGCCCTGTTCACACAGAGTATTTTGCAGGCCGAAAAAAATCTGCCTCAAAATTCCTTAAAGAATTTTGAGGCAGATTTTGACCTGCCCACACTATCTTGCCGCGTTTTTTGCTGCATTTTTTGCCTGCGGCGATTGAGGACAGCAGACAAAAAAACGCAGCGAAAAATGCATTTTCTGCCTCCCATTGATTTCGATGGCAGGTCAGAGGCAGAACCGCGGCAAGAAAGGACGTGCTGCTTTTTCTTTTTTCCGCGACTGGCTCCCATTGATTTCAGATTAAATCAATGGGAGGCGGTTTTGGAAGTTGTTTGGTGCTGATTCTGACGCAGTGTCCGAGTCAATATCAAGGCCCAAAAACTCTGTGAACTGGGCCTCATTGTTAGAGCTTATTCAGACGAACGTGTAATACGTCCGTGCAACGCGCGTGATTTTCACGCGCCTCGCACGGACCTATGTTACTCTATGGGGACGTGCAGACTGTCAGTGATTTTCACGCAGCGTGTGTCCGCTGCATAAAACTCACGACATGTCCGATATTTGTGCATTGTTGGCGCATCACGCACCAATTGAAGTCAATGGGTGCGTGAAAATCACGCCCAGCACTTCCGCAGCAGTATAAACTATGAATGAAAACAGAAAAGCACCACGTGCTACAAACATACAAACAGAGTGTCATAATGATGGCGGCAGCGCGAAAATCACGCAGCCACGCATCATACGCAGCTGACACACGGAGCTGTTATGGACCTTTTGCATGCGCAAAATGCCACGTTTTTTGCGCGCGCAAAAAGCACACGCTCGTGTAAATCCGGCCTTAGGGTAGGAACACACTAGGCATGAACACTGCAGATTTTATGCAATACATTTTATTGTGGAAAATCCGCAGCGTATCAGTCGCAGCAGAGTGGATGAGATTAGAACAAATCTCATTCACATGCTGCAAAAAAAATGGACCTGCCGTGTGGCTTTTTAAGCCGCAGCATGTCAATGTATTCTGTGGAATCGCTGCTCCTCTGTTGCAGAAATGCTGCGGTTCTTCCGCAAAAATCACAAATGAGAAAAAAAAAGGCACTTTTTTTAATTTATAAAAAAGTTTAGACTTGCCCGGCCGTAGTCCTAGTGACGCGATCCTCTATTCTTAGCGCAGCTCGGCCTCCTGTCATGACGTTTCATCCCATGTGACTGCTGCAGCGGTCACATGGTCTACAGCGTCATCCCAGGAGGCGGGGCTACGATCAGAAGAGAGAGATGCGTCACCTAAACTATGGCCGGGGCAAGTCTAAACTTTTTTTTCCCTGCAGGATTCCCGCAGCGGACATGCCTCACGAAACCTGCGCCACTATTTGGTGCGGTTTTGCTGGCAGAATTCCCTGCGGCTACCGGGGCGGATAAGCTGTGAAGTTTTACTCAGCATTCTCCGCCTAGTGTGTCCCTTATGATGCCGCTCCTGGAGCTGCTGCCGGTCTCTAAATAGGCAGTTGGTCCAGTAGAATTTGGAATAATTTTTTTTGTGAACCAGCTTAAAAAAACACAAAACTTTTGTGTTAGGGCCTGTTCACATCACCGTTCGCTTCCGTTACGGGGTTCCGTCTGAGGTTTCTGTCTGGTGAACCCCGCAACGGAAAGTGAAAGTGACACCACAGCTTCCGCTAATGGTTTCCGTTCGTCACCATTCCGGCTGGTTTTCGGACGGAATCAATAGCGTAGTCGACTGCGCTAATGGTGACGGAAACGGAAGCTGTGCTGTCACTTTCACTTTCCATTGCGGGGTTCACCCGACGGAAACCTCAGACGGAAACCTCATACGGAACGGAAGCGAACGGTGATGTGAACAGGCCCTAACACAAAAGTTTTGTCTTTTTTTAAGCTGGTTCACAAAAAAAATAATTACAAATTCTACTGGACCAACTGCCTATTTAGAGAGCGGCAGCAGCTCCAGGAGCGACATCATAAGGGACACACTAGCGGGATATGCTGAGTAAAACTACACAGCTTATCCGCCCCGGTAGCCGCAGGGAATTCTGACAGCAAAACCGCACCAAATAGTGGCGCAGGTTTCGTAAGGCTTGTCCGCTGCGGGAATCCTGCAGGGAAAAAAAAGTTTAGACATACCCCGGCCGTAGTCCTGGTGACGCATCTCTCTCTTCTGAACGTAGCCCCGCCTCCTGGGATGACGCTGTAGACCATGTGACCGCTGCAGCAGTCACATGGGATGAAACGTCATGACAGGAGGCCGGGCTGCGCTAAGAATAGAGGATCGCGTCACCAGGACTACGGCCGGGGCAAGTCTAAACTTTTTTATAAATGTAAAAAAGTAACTTTTTTTTTTCTCTCATTTGTGATTTTTGCGGCAGAACCGCAGCATTTCCGCAACAGAGGAGCAGCGATTCCACAGAATAAATTGACACGCTGCGGCTTAAAAAGCCAAAAGCCACACGACAGGTCAATTTTTTTTGCAGCGTGTGAATGAGATTTGTTCAAATCTCATCCTCTCTGCTGCGACTGTAATACGCTGCGGATTTTACGCAATAAAATGTGTTGCATAAAATCCGCAGTGTTCATGCCTAGTATGTTCCTACCCTAAGGCCGGATTTACACGAGCGTGTGCTTTTTGCGCGCGCAAAAAATATGGCAGTTTGCGCATGCAAAAGGTCCATAACAGCTCCGTGTGTCAGCAGCGTATGATGCGTGGCTGCGTGATTTTCGCGCCGCCGCCATCATTATGACACTCTGTTTGTATGTTTGTAGCACGTGGTGCTTTTCTGTTTTCATTCATAGTTTATACTGCTGGGAAGTGCTGGGCGTGATTTTGACTTTTGACTTCAATGGGTGCGTGATGCTTGAACAATGCACAAATATAGGACATGTCGTGAGCTTTACGCAGCAGACACACGCTGCGTGAAAATCACTGACAGTCTGACAGTCTGCACGGCCCCATAGACCAACATAGGTCCGTGCGAGGCGCGTTGCACGGATGTATTACACATTCGTCTGAATAAGCCCTAACAATAAGGCCCAGTTCAGAGTTTTTGGGCCTTGATATTGACTCGGACACTGCATCAGAATCAGCACCAAACAACTTCCAAAACAGCCTCCCATTGATTTACTCTGAAATCAATGGGAGCCATTCGCGGAAAAAAGGAAAAGCAGCACGTCCTTTCTTGCCGCGGTTCTGCCTCTGACCTCCCATCGAAATCAATGGGAGGCAGAAAATGCATTTTTCGCTGCGTTTTTTGTCTGCTGTCCTCAATCGCCGCGGGCAAAAAACGCGGCAAGATAGTGTGGGCAGGTCAAAATCTGCCTCAAAATTCGGTGCGCGGTTCCAGGCGGTCGCGGGTGCGCATGCGCGGGAGTTTGCGGGTGCGCGCGATCGGTCGCACGGGCGCCGGTGTTTGACGGCCCCCATGACGACCCCCATGCTACCCAGGGCCACCATCAGGGGGGGTATTAGGGGTACTGATGTGAGAGGCCCGGCCAAACCTAATTGAAAGGGGGGCCCGCAGCTCACGACATTCTTTTGGTGAAAAAAACGGGCCCCATTGCAGGGGCCTGTTTTTTTTCTACCAAAGGCAAGTCGCGGCAGTTTGCCGAGCCCCCCTTTCATTTAGGTTTGGCCGGGCCTCTCACATCAGTACCCCTAATACCCCCCTGATGGCGGCCCTGGGTACCATGATATAGTGCTGGATGGAGTACCGTTAACAGGCGGTGCCACGGTAGGGGGGCCCAGAAACTTTAGCTGTAGGGGGCCCTGAAATACCTGATGGCGGCCCTGGCCGTACCGCGTAGCGGGGTAGCAGCTGGCCAACAAGGTACAAAGCAATGTCTATAGTTCTGAACGGGTACCTGAGGCAATGTAGACAGTGGCAGGAGCACGACTTGACTTTCACAGCAGGTGACGCGGCGGATGCAGCGGGAAGACACGACTTGACTTTCACAGCAGGTAACGATAGCACGGGATACAGGGTACAGGCAGCAGGAACGGGTAACACTGGGAACTGGAAAACACTGGGAGACCTTTAGCAAGACAAACTAGGGTATACAACAACGCTCAGGCAAGGAACCAGTGGGCAGGGCCCCTTAATATAGTCCAGCAGCCATTTGGGCTGATAATTGATGTAAGGCAGCTGGACGCGTACTGTCCCTTTAATGCCGTGCACGTGCGGGCGCGCACGCCCTGTGGGACACAGTCCGAGGACCCGGAAGAAAGTGCCGGCGTCTTCCTGGAGGGAGCGAACGCCGAGAAGAGAGACGTCCATGGCCAGGATCGTCAAGGGGTAAGTTGGAACGACGACCCCCGGCCATAGACGTAACACTTGCATTAGGAACCAATCTTGTTCGTCCTTGGTGATTAATGTAGGAGACCATGGTGGTATTGTCTGTAAAAATTTCCAAACACTGGAGCCCAGCAGGAGACTATGTTATGTTATAGCAGAATAGTAGAAATAACATGCATAGAATTTCTATATCACAGAGTATACTACCCTGCACCTGGTTAGATAAAATATAGAGAATATAAAATATTATAATATATATACGAGGGTGAGTCACAAATTATCCGCACTCCGGTTATATTAAAACTTCTGTTGGCCGCACTGTCTTATCAGCAGTGCAGCTTTGAACGTGTTTCATCTGTTTATTTGTGACTGTGGTGTGAAAAACAATGGCTGCCCCACTTGAGAGCGACGAGCTCGGAACAAATCCGAGCAAGGAGGCATAAGGGTCGCCATGCGTGTCCCTTAGCTCTTCTTAGGGAGTTTAAAATGGCGGAAAACGCATTAGCGCAGCGCCGACAAGTCTAAGGTGGGCTGGGTAGGAAGCCCACCTGTAGTGAAAAGGGGTGTTTCGGTATGAAAGTCCCGCTGAATGATTAGTTGGCTAGGTAAAATGGTCGGGGAGAGAGGGGTAGATAAGTGGCAGTTGGGTAAGGATCTAGTCAGTTGCTGGAAGGAAGCAAATATAACCACCCTCCATCCCAGTTGAATGTTTTTTATTGTTACAATACTTTATAATGTGGATCGCGACAATACCCTTTGAGAAGGGCAGATTGATTTGGTTGGCCAAATCGAGCAAGCCACGAGCCTTACAGCAGGGTGACCTTTGCTAGTGGGGGAACCCGAGCAGCCGTACGGCAGGTTCCCAGGTAAGATCACGGCCCCGGCAGCTACAATGGTCAGCCTGGACAGCTGACGGTTGCCCGAGGGGGGGGGGCGACCGATGGCAGATGGGCTCGGTCGGTTCTTGCGTAGGTGGGCCGGGGGCAGGCGTATCCTGGCTCATAGAGTGTGGTGTCGCAATTGGTCGTGCTCCCCTTATCACTGTATGTTTATTTGATTAATAATATTGGCTGATAGCCAAATTTTGCCAAAGAAGGTGTGTCGTGTGGTTACTACTGGGGTTTGGTGAAAGAGCAAGCGGAAATAGCATGTGCGCTCCTTATGATTTGCACGAAAGAAGAGCAGCATGCAGTGATTTCTTTTTTTGTGGTCTGAGGTTGTGTCTGGTGCCGATATTTATGGAAGACTTAGTGCACAGCATGGAGAAAGTCTTTTGTCGTGAAGAAGTGAGTATGAATGGATAGAGAAGTACAAGGAAGGTCGCACAATGTCAGCCATGAAGAAGGAGCCGGACGCCCATTCTGTCGACACTCTCCAAAAAAGAGGTAAAAACAGCAGTGCATTCGTGGCTCGCAGCTCTGCCTAAAACAATTTTTAATGTGGGAATGTGAAAGCTTGTTGACAGATGGACAACTTTCTTTTCTGTATGTTGATCAAAAAACAATTCTACAACCTATATATATATATATATATATATATATATATATATATATATATATATATATATACACTACCGTTCAAAAGTTTGGGCATACCGAGCTACAGAACCCATTTAGTAGCTCTGCCTTCACTTGATCCCCTGTCACCGACTCCACACACACACACACACACACACACACACACACACACCTATCGTTCGATCAATCGGTGTGTGTGTGTGTGTGTGTGTGTGTGTGTGTGGAGTCGGTGACAGGGGATCAAGTGAAGGCAGAGCTACTAAATGGGTTCTTTAGCTCGGTATATACTACAGAAGAAAGAGCAACTGATGCAGCCAGTGCCAGTGCTGTTAATACATCAATTAATATACTTAATTGGCTGAATGTATACATGGTCCAAGCTAAGTTAAGTAAAATAAATGTGCGCACAAGGCCCCGGGACCAGGTGGGTTACACCCTAGAGTTCCTAAAGAGCTTAGTTCAGTTATTTCTGTCCCCCTCTTCATAATATTTAGAGATTCTCTAGTGACTCGTATAGTGCCAAGGAACTGGCACAGGGCAAATGTGGTGCCTATTTTCAAAAAGGGCTCTAGGTCTTCCCCGGGTAGTTATAGACCAGTTAGCTTAACATCAATCCTGGGGAAAATGTTTGAGGGGCTATTGAGGGACTATATACAGGATTATGTGACAAAAAATAGTATCATAAGTGACAGCCAGCACGGTTTTACTTAGGACAGAAGTTGACACCAAGCTATGCAGTATAGTTCAGTCTATAGAAGATGTTCGTAAATTGCAAGCTGATTTGGACACACTAAGTGTTTGGGCATCCACTTGGCAAATGAGGTTTAATTTAAATTAATGTAAAGATATACATCTGGGTATCAAAAATCTTCATGCATCATATGTCCTAGGGGGAGCTATACTGGGAGAGTGACTTGTTGAGAAGGATCTGGGTTTACTTATAGATCATAGACTAAATAACAGCATGCAATGCCAATCAGCTGCTTCTAAGGCCAGCAAGATATTGTCGTGTATTAAAAGAGGCATGGACTCGCGGGACAGGGATATAATATTACCACTTTGCAAAGTCATCTAGAATATGCAGTTCAGTTCTGGGCTCCAGTTCATAGAAAGGATGCCCTGGAGTTAGAAAAAATACAAAGAAGAGCAACGAAGCTAATAATGGGCATGGAGAATCTAAGTTATGAGGAAAGATTAACCCCTTCGCGCTCAGCGACGTAATAATCCGTCGCGCTAACTGTATCGTTAGCGCTCAGCGACGGATTATTACGTCGCGGGGATAAAGGCCATTTCGGCCGTCCTCCCGACACATACAGGAGCTGTGACGCTGCTGTCTCGTACAGCAGCTGTCACAGCTCCTACAGCGGGGACCGATCGCTGTGTCCCCGCTGGTTAACCCCTTAAAACCCGTGTTCAATAGTGATCACGGCTTTTTAGGGGTTAAGCTACAATCGCCAGCCTGCTACGCGATAGCGGCTGGCGATGGTGGCTATGGCAACCGGACACCAAACAATGGCGTCCGGCTCTGCCATCGACGGAAGCCTAGTGGGTCCTGACAACGTCAGGACCCACTATGCTTGCTGTCAGTGAGTAGCTGACAGTTCTAATACACTGCACTACGCATGTAGTGCAGTGTATTAGAATAGCGATCAGGGCCTCCTGCCCTCAAGTCCCCTAATGGGACAAAGTAATAAAGTTAAAAAAAAGTTAAAAAAAGTTGTGTAAAAATAAGAAAATAAAAGTTTTAAAAGTATTAAAAGTAAAAAGTCCCCCTTTTCCCTTATCAGTCCTTTATTATTAATAAAAATATATAAACAAACAAATAAACTATACATAATTGGTATCGCCGCGTCCGTAACGGCCTGAACTACAAAACTATTTCGTTATTTATCCTGCGCGGTGAACGCCGTAAAAGAAAATTATAATAAACCGTACCACAATAACAATTGTTTGGTCACTTCACCTCCCAAAAAATGGAATAAAAAGAGATCAAAAAGTCACATGTCCCTAAAAATGGTACTGATGGAAACTGCAGTTCGTTACGCAAAAAATAAGTCCTCGCACGGCTTTATTGATGGTAAAATAAAAACGTTCTGGCTCTTAGAATAAGGTAACACAAAAAGTGAATGATTGTTTACAAAACGTATTTTATTGTGCAAACGCCATAAGACATAAAAAAAACTATAAACATCTGGTATCGCTGTAATCGTATCGCCCCGCAGAATAAAGTGAATATGTCATTTATAGCGCACGGTGAACGCTGTAAAAAAAATAGAATAAAAAAACAATAGTAGAATTGCTGTTTTTTAGTCACCACGCCACCTAAAAATAGAATAAAAACTGATCAAAAAGCCGCATGCACCGCAAGAAAACTACAATGGATTCCTCAAGGGGTCTAGTTTTCAAAATGGGGTCACTTTTGTGGGGTTTCCACTGTTTTGGCACCACAAGACCTCTTCAAACCGGACATGGTGCCTAATAAAAAGGAGGGCTCAAAATCCACTAGGTGCTCCTTTGCTTCGGAGGCCGGTGCTTCAGTCCATTACCGCACTAGCGCCACATGTGGGATATTTCTCAAAACTGCAGAATCTGGGCAATAAGTATTAAGTTGCGTTTCTCTGGTAAAACCTTTTGTGTTATAAAAAAAATGGTATAAAGAGGATTTTCTGACAAATTTTTTTTTTTAATTTCACCTCTACTTTGCTCTAAATTCCTGTGAAACACCTAAAGTGTTCATAAACTTTCTAAATGCTGTTGTGAGTACTTTGAGGGGTCTAGTTTCTAAAATGGGGTGTTTGATAGGGGTTTCTAATATATAGGTCCGTCAAAGCAACTTCAGAACTGAACTGGAACCTAAAAAAAAATAAAAAATCAGGCAATACTTCGCTTCTTACATCATACTGATAATGAGCCGTGCCCACCCCGAGATGACCCCAGTTTTGACCGTTTGTATAAACGGAGACCCCTATTAGACCGTTCCAGTGCCTGGTTTTCCCAAGCATACACCCCCAAGAAGTGTATTTCTATTGATGAGTCCTTGGTGGATTTTAAAGGGAGGGTTCAATTCCGCGAGTACCTGCCGGGTAAGAGGGCAAGGTATGGCGTGAAGATGTATGAGCTGTGCGAGAGTGCATCAGGGTATACATACAGGTTTAGGATATATGAAGGGAAGGACACCAGTGCTCAGCCCCCAGAATGCCCCCCCTTACTGGGAGTTAATGCAAAAATTGTGTGGGATTTGGTGCACCCACTGCTGGACCAGGGTTACCACCTCTACCTGGATAATTTTTATACCGGCGTCCCACTCTTCAACTGCCTCGCTTCCAGTCCTGTGGCATGCGGCACTTCTAGAAGTAATCTGAGAGGCCTCCCTAAGACTCTGCAGGGCAAACAAGATGGGGTGAGCGCAGGGCACATTCTAGCAGCAACATATTGTGTGTCAAGTACAAGGACAAGAGAGATGTCACACCAGTACCCATGTACCTGCACGAGGTACCAGTACAGAGACCCCTAAACCAGACTGCATCCTGTACTACAATAGGTACATGGGAGGGGTGGACTTGTCAGATCAAGTCCCGAAGCCCTACAGCGCCATGCGGTGTGGTATAAGAAGCTGGCTGGGCACATCATACAGATGGCATTGTACAATGTGTACGTGCTACGTCGATGTACAGGCCAGAGGGGAACTTTCCTGGAATTTCAAGAGGTGATTATCAAGAACCTAATCTTTAGGGACCAGGAACGGGGGGGCACCCAGTACTTCTGGAAGCGAGGCCACACGCATCGTACCAGGGCAACACTTTCCAGGAGAAGTTCCCCAAACTGGCAAGAAGGGAAAAAGTCAAAAGAGGTGCAAAGTCTGCTATAAGAGGGGTATAAGGGAGGACACAATATATCAATGTAACGCGTGTCCCGAAAAACCAGAGCTCTGTATGAAAGAGTGTTTTAAAATTTATCATACATCCCTTGTTTTATAATTTACCCCAATTCTACTTACCCTGATGCACTCCACACAGCTTATCCCCCCCTTATCTTTCCCTTCTGAGCCCTGCTGTGTGCCCAAGCAGCTGATAACAGCCACATTGAGGGTATTGCCATACCCAGGAGAACCCACATTACAGTTTATGGGGTGTATCTCTCCGGTCAAAATGCTCACTACACCTCTAGATGAATGCCTTAAGGGTGTAGTTTTTAAAACGGGGTCACTTCTTACGGGTTTCAACTGTACTGGGGCTTCTGCACACATGACTTTGCACGAGAAAATCCCCAGTAGGCCAAATGGTGGTCCTTTCGTTCTGAGCCCTCCCATGGGCCCAAACGGCAGTTTATCATCACAAATGGGGTATTGCTGCACTCAGGACAAATTGCGCAACAGAATGGGGTATTTTATTTCTTGTGAAAATAAGAAATTTTCAGCCAAAACTACATATTATTGGAAAAAATTAATTTTGTTTTAATTCCAAGCCCAATTCAAATAAGTTCTGTGAAAAAACTATGGGGTCAAAATGGTCACAACACCCATAAATGAATTCCTTGAGGGGTGTAGTTTCCAAAATGGGGTCACTTCTGGTGGGTTTCCATTGCTTTGATACCTATGGGGCTCTGCAAATGCGACATGGCACCCGAAAACCAAACCAGCAAAATCTGTACTCCAACAAACACATAGCGCTCCTTTCCTTCTGAGCCCTCCCATGGGCCCAAACAGCAGTTTATCGTCACAAATGGGGTATTGCCGCACTCAGGACAAATTGGGCAACAAAATGTAGTATTTTATTTCTTGTGAAAATAAGAATTTTTGAGCTAAAACGACATATTATTGGAAAAAATATTATTTTTTTTAATTCCCAGCCCAATTCAAATATGTTCTGTGAAGAAACTATAGGGTCTAAATGGTCACAACACCCATAAATGAATTCCTTGAGGGGTGTAGTTTCCAAAATGGGGTCAGTTCTAGTGGGTTTCCATTGCTTTGATACCTCTGGGGCTCTGCAAATGCGAGATGGCACCCGAAAACCAAACCAGCAAAATCTGCACTCCAAAGAACACACAGCGCTACTTCACTTCTGAGGCCTCCCATGGGCCCAAACTGCAGTTTATCGCCACAAATGGGGTATTGCTGCACTCAGGAGAAATTGGGCAACAAAATGGGGTATTTTGTTCCCTGTGAAAATAAGAAATTTTGATAAAAAATGTCATCTTATTGGAAAAAATGTAATTTTTTTCATTTCACAGCCCAATTCAAATAGGTGCTGTGAAAAAACTGTGCGGTCAAAATTGTAACAACAACCATATTTGAATTCCTTGAGGGGTGTAGTTTCCAAAATGGGGTCACTTCTGTGGGTTTCCATTGCTTTGATACCTCTGGGTCTCTGCAAATGCAACATGGCACCTGAAAACCAATCCAGCAAAATCTGGACTCCAACAAACACATAGCGCTCCTTTCATTCTGAGCCCTCCCATGGGCCCAAACGGCAGTTTATCACCATAAATGGGGTATTGCTGCACTAAGGACAAATTGGGCAACAAAATGGGGTATTTTGTTTCCTGTGAAAATAATAAATTTTGATCACAAATGACATCTTATTGGAAATAATGACATTTTTTTAATTTCACAGCCCAATTCAAATAGGTGCTGTGAAAAAACTGTGCGGTCAAAATTGTAACAACAACCATAAATGAATTCCTTGAGGGGTGTAGTTTCCAAAATGGGGTCACTATTCAGGGATTCCTACTGTTTTGGCACCTCAACACCTCTTCAAACCTGGCATGCTGCCTAAAATATATTCTAATAAAAAAGAGGACTCAAAATGCACTAGGTGCTTCTTTGCTTCTAGGGCTTGTGTTTTAGTTCATGAGCGCAATAGAGACACATGTGGGACATTTCTAAAAACTGCAGAATCTGGACAATACATATTTAGTAGTGTTTCTCTGGTAAAACCTTCTGTGTTACAGAAAAAAAAATGTATAAAATTGAAATTCAGCAAGAAAAATGAAATTTGCAAATTTCACCTCCACTTTGCTTTAATTCTTGTGAAATGCCTGAAGGGTTAAAAAACTTTCTAAATGCTGTTTTGAATACTTTGAGGGGTCTAGTTTTTAAAATGGGGTGTTTTATCAGGGTTTCTAATACATAGGCCCCTCAAAGCCTCTTCAGAACTCAAGAGGTACCTTAAAAAAAAGGATTTTGAAATTTTCTTAAAAATATGAGAAATTGCTGTTTAGGTTCTAAGCCTTGTAACGTCCAAGAAAAATAAAAGAATGTTCAAAAAACGATGCCAATCTAAAGTAGACATATGGGAAGTGTGAACTAGTAACTATTTTGGGTGGTATAACTGTCTGTTTTACAAGCAGATGCATTAAAATTCTGAAAAATGCTATTTTTTCCAAATTTTCACTAAATTTTGCAATTTTTCACCAATAAACACTGAATATATCGACCAAATTTTACCACGAACATGAAGCCCAATGTGTCACGAGAAAACAATCTCAGAATCGCTTGGATAGGTTTAAGCATTCCGAAGTTATTACCACATAAAGTGAAATATGTCAGATTTGAAAAATGGGCTCTGAGCCTTAAGGCCCAAACTAGGCTGCGTCCTTAAGGGGTTAAAATAATTAAACCTATTTAAACTTGAAAAGAGATGACTTAAGGGGGACATGATTAATTTATATAAATATATAAATGGCACATACAAAAAATATGGTGAAATACTGTTCCATACACAACCAAGGTGGAGGACAACCTGAATTCCCCTAAATTATATCCATAAGTGGTATCATGTATAGTGAGGAAAAGAGGGGCATACAATAGTGCCTATGACTATATGTACAATTAGCTATGACTCCTAGAATATCTAGAACAACAACCTAAAAAAATGGAGTCAATACACAGCTTTGTCTAATAAAAAATAACTTTTATTGATACAAAACATAAAACATGAAAAACAATTCACATGTTAAAGTCAAGGATGACTACCACAGTGTGGAAAAATTGGAAACCAGACAGAAAATATAAACAGCAATGTGTAGATATAGGAGTGTAATACTCTGTAGGATAGCACCAAAGGGGACTGGATAAACCAATCTGAATAGATATATGGGGTCTTTAAACATAGTGCATGGTTGTAAACATAAGGAGTAAAAAAATGCCTAACCAAACCACACCTCAGTGTGGGAGAAGGCATGTAAATAAATGTTTAGAACCTTACCCATAGTGTGCTATCCAGCTGTCTGGCGTCACACCCGACGCGCGTTTCGGCGGAGGAGCCTTCGTCCGGGGGTGGTGCCAGAGAGCCGGAAAGATGACTTTATGCAGCCAGGGCACCAATCACATACATAGGATGTAAACAGCCTTATTATCAACAGCTGACCAAAGGTCAGCGGCCGGTGAAAACACATTCAGAGCGCCTATCGCGTCACAGATACGATGCACCACAAGGATTAAGGAAGTGAGTCAGAGGACTGCGCATGCGCGAGTCAAGCTCAAGACAGGACACAGCCTGCATACATGTAGCGTAATTCATCGTGCGCGTCAGAGCTCAGAAGTCACCTGACACGATCAGATGTCAGAATCACATGATCCATCAAACGATAACAGAAAGTATCGGGCCTGTCATAGTATACGTGAACATATCACTGTGTTTCGTAGTTGCAAATTAAATTATATGTGGTCACATTAAAAACCATTGTACATCAGTATATGAAACTGTCCCTAATCTTTCCCTATTTTACAATTTTATACAGAATAGAAATACATGTGTACATATATAATAATAAGAAATGAACACACAAATACAAATGAATGAATTATATGAAATATATAAAACAAATTAAATAAATAAAATAAATGAATAAATAAATAAATAAATGATTATCAATCATTTGATTAGTTGAGTAAATAAACAAATAAATAAATAAACAAATAAATGAATAAATAAATAAATAAAAGGGCCACAAATGCATAGACAATATATATACATAAATATTAAAGTGAAAAGCATACAAAACACAATAATGCTCATAATAAAATAAATGAAAAAAAACCCAAAACAATAAAAACAAAATAAACAAATATAGAACTATATGAATGAAACATACACATACTTACAAACATATATATATACTCGTACAAGTGCATACGCACGTATCAGAATATACACATTAAAAAGAAAGAAAAATATAGAAATTACTGAAACATATACACGTGAATAAATAAGTAAATAAATAGTGCTGGTGTCAACCGTGTATACAAGTAAGAGAAATATATACATAATAAGTTCTAATAATAATCACATATATATGTTTTATAGAATTCATAGAACAAAGTTTTTATTTTTATTTTTATTTTCATTTTCATTTTTAATTATATTTATATATCTACACTGTTTGTTCTCCATATTGCACCTGTCACTATCTAATTCCAGTTTACTGATGACAGGTGTCACAAATATGTGAACAAACAATGAGAGAACAAGAGAAAAATGTATATCCATATATATATCTCCAAAAAATATATATATATATGTACAAAAATTGTAGAAACATATATATGAGGAAAATAGAATTAGTGTCAAACAATATATATACACACATATATGCATGTGCACATAATGCACTCATATACATAATACACCGAACTTGTGCAATATGCAATACGCCCGCACACGTACACATGAGGAAGTGATAAACACAATTTATATTGGAAAATATGATAAAACTAAAACTCATGTCTATAATATACATACATATATATATATACATACATACATACTCACATGCACATGTAACCCAAATGAATAATGTTATACTGGATAAATAAGATAGAATAAAAATAAATATAAAAAATATAATAATAAGAATAAATAAAAATAATAATAAATAAAAAATAATAAATAATAAATAAAAGAGGGAAAAGTTTAAGGGCAAAAAATGGTTAATAGCCACTGTACACGAAACATTTATTGTATCTGTCCTTCTAAACAGAAGGTAACGGCGCAGATGTTCATCTGAAATACACAAAGGGCCTCCAAACAGACTCATTAATCATCAGAATGGTCAACACGACCTAAATAAAAAGACAAAACAGGAAAAAGAGAGTTAGAAGATTAAAATTATCATGTCAATGTTACGACACCTAAAACCATCACACGAGAGATCCTGACACCAGTTATAGAAAAGCCGCAAAGCCCAAGTTTTCATTAAGACCCATTGGATGCATGGTTCTAAGTTTCCAAATCCAGCGAGTCTCTAGACGAAGAAGTCTCTTCATCAGAGACCCACCTCTGAGGCCCACCTCTATGTGATCTATGCCCACGGCACGCAAACCCCTAGAATCACATCCATGATGGAGGAAGAAATGCCTAGGCAAGGTTTTCAATGAATCCACCATTTCGGGTATGGTTCCTCTGGCAGCCTCGATCCCATTCACATGTTCTCGTATCCTTATCTTCAATTCCCTTGTGGTCAACCCAATATATATTAAAGGGCACGGGCATTGGGCATAGTAAATCACCCCTTTTGTGTTACATGTAATAGGCCACGTAATTCTATATTTCATCTCCTTGCTTGAATCCCAGAACTCCTCGCTTTCAATGATGTTTGGGCAGGCAATGCAACGTCCACATGGACGACAGCCCCAACGTGGTTTGCTTGCACCAAAGATAGGTTTTATTCTAGGAGGATTGTAGTGGCTGTGAACCAATTTGTCCCGAAGGTTCATTGCCCATCTAGAGGCTACAGAAGGTCTCGGAGGCAGCAATACCGACAGGACTGGGTCCGTCCTCAGAAGGGGCCAGTATTTAGACAAACATTGCACCATTTCCCCCCACCTATCATGGTAAGTTGTCACATACCTAATTTGTGAGGGTAGTGATTTCTTGGCTGCAGGATGTAATAATTTAGAGCGAGTTGTTGTACAGGCTCTATGATATGCCTTCCGTATGTTCTTTGTACTGTATCCCCTATCCAGGAATCGCTTTCTCAGGATAGCTGCCTGTTTTTCAAAATCTTCTTCCGTAGAACAGAGCCTCTTCATTCGAAGGAATTGTCCCGTCGGGATAGCCCGTATCATGTGTCTGGGGTGAGACGAGGATGCATGTAATTAAGAATTTACAGAAGTTTCTTTTCTATGTACATCCGTCTGTATATACCCATCACTGCCACATTTGATTAGCACATCCAGAAAGTCTATTGCCTGATCCTCTATTCTCCAAGTCAGTTTGATATTAAACTCATTACAATTCAATTCGGCCACAAATGAATGGAATTCTTCCCTTGTACCATGCCATATCAAAAAAATGTCGTCGATGAACCTGGTCCAGAGTACGACCTTGCTCACCGACGGTATCTGATCAGACAAAAAGAGGTCCCTCTCCCACAGCCCCAGGAATAGATTGGCATACGATGGTGCACACGCTGCCCCCATTGCAGTACCCTGGAGCTGTAGGTAGAAGGAACCTCCAAAGGTGAAAAAATTATGAGTCAACACAAACTCCAAAATAGTTAGTATAAATTGGATCTTAGCGGAGTCTGTGTCAGTTATTTTCAAAAAGTATGCAGCTGCCCGTAAACCATCCTGGTGTCTGATATTGGTATATAATGACTCAACATCACAGGTGGCTAACAGCATCCCCGGATCAAGATGGATACCCTCTAATTTTTTAATCAGATCGGCAGAGTCCCTCAAATATGAGGGGAGGGTCTCAACCAATGGTTTAAGCATAGCATCTATGTACTTACTAAGATTATCACATAGATTTCCCCTCCCCGAAATAATGGGGCGTCCAGGTGGTACTTTAGGGTTCTTGTGAATCTTTGGTAGCAGGTACAAGCCTGCTATTGTTGGTTCTTGTATGGTCAGACATGCTTTCAATTCGCTGGAGATAATGCCATCATCAGAAGCTTCCCTTAAAATTTCCGTTAGAGCTGCATTGAAAGAGGAAAGAGGATTGAATGTCAGCTTTTTATAGCAGGTAGGATTTTTCAAATGTCGGTACGCCTCTCTCTCTCATACATTTCCTTTGGCCAGATAACCACATTTCCGCCTTTATCCGCCGGTTTATATACAATGTCACGTAGGTTCCTCAATTTTTTGAGGCTCTTACGCTCAGCTATGGAAAGGTTATCATGTCTAATGGATACTGGAATTTTTTCCAAATCCTGTGTCACCAATTTAACAAAGAGTTCAATAGGAGGACATATTGCGAATTGTGGGAATCTGGTAGAGCGTTTACGTATAGAGATCGGAATCCTACCTGTTGCTGGTTCTTCTTGTTCATTCAACAATTGTTCCAGACATCGCAAGGTCTCAATTTCTTCTGGTGTCTCAAAATTACAGCTGTCATCTCTTCTGTGGTACCACCTCTTGAACATGAGACTCCTGGCAAACAGTAATGGGCATGGAGAATCTAAGTTATGAGGAAAGATTAAAATAATTAAACCTATTTAAACTTGAAAAGAGATGACTTAAGGGGGACATGATTAATTTATATAAATATATAAATGGCACATACAAAAAATATGGTGAAATCCTGTTCCATGTAAAACCACCTAAAAAAACCAGGGGGCACTCCCTCCGTCTGGAGAAAAAAAAGTTCAATTTGCAGAAGCAACAAGCCTTCTTTACTGTGAGAACTGTAAATCTGTGGAATAGCCTACCACAGGAGCCGTCACAGCAGGGACAGTAGATGGCTTTAACCCCTTCCTGACATTTTACGTATCCATATGCCAAAGTCGGGTAAGAGAAGTATGGAACGGGCCCACAGAGTGAACCCGCTCAATATGATGCCGGTGTCGGCTGTATGTTACAGCCGACACTTCAGACTAACGAGCGGGATCGTGCTCGAGCGCGATCCCGCTCGTTTAACTCGTTAAATGCTGCGGTCAATAGCGACCGCAGCATTTAAATCGTTAGAAAGAGGGGGGTGACCCCCTCTAACAGCTCATTGTGCCCCCCGCAATGCAATCGTGGGATGGCGATGGTTGCTATGGCTGCCTGGGGTCCTAATGAAGGCCCCCAGGTCCGCCATCTTTGTGCTCCTATTAAGCCCTGCCTCTGGCATGGCTTAATAAGCCTGTCAGAATCACGATATACTGCAATACATTAGTATTGCAGTATATTGTGCAAGCAATCTAATGATCGCTGGTTGAAATCCCCTGTGGGAACTAATAAAAAAAGTAAAAATTAGTAAAATAAAGTTGTTTTTTTATGTAAAAAATTTAAATTAAAAGTTAAAAAAAAAAACTTTTCCCATTTTCCCCCTAGAGAATAGTAAAAAAATAAAAAAAATAAACAGAATTGGTATCGCCGCATCTGTAAAAGTCTGAACTATTACAATATATCATTATTAAACCCGCACGGTGAACGCCGTAAAAAATAAAAATTGTAAACGCCAGAATCTCTATTTTTTGGTCACCTCATCTCCCACAAAAAATGAAATAAAAAGTGATCAAAACGTTGCATGTATCAAGATGGTATCATTAAAAACTACAGCTTATCCCACAAAAAATAAGCCCTCATACCACTTAATCGACGGAAAAATAAAAAAGTTATAGCTCTCGGAATTTGGCAACACAAAATAAATTTAATTTTTTACACTTAGGTTTTTACTTGTAAAAGTAGTAAAATATAGAAAAAACGATATATATTTGGTATCGCCATAATCGTATTGACCCACAGAATTAAGAGTTAACATGTTGTTTTGAAAATCTGAAAAAGGGCTGCAGCGGGAAGGCGTTAAATAAGGATTGAATAATTTCCTAGAATGAAAAAATATCAGCTCCTATGTCAATGTGTAGAAATGTTTCCCTTCCCTTTTCCCATCCCTTGATTGTACTTGATGGACATGTGTGTTTTTTCAACCGTACTAACTTTGTAACTATATACATACACACACACTATATGAAAAAAAGTATTGGGATAAACCTCTTAATCATTGAATACAGATGTTTTATTCATTGGTTGCCACAGGTGTATAAAATTCAGCACCTAGTCATGCAGTCTGCCTATACAAACATTTGTGAAAGAATGAGTCGTTCTAAAGAGCTCACTGGACTCTGGAGCAGTGGAAACGTGTTCTGTGGAGGGACAAATCGCCCATCTCTATCTGGCAGTCTGATAGACGAGTCTGTATGACTCCAGACTGTATAAGAAGGTGGTCACTGACTGCATGAGTCAGCCCCTCCCCCCTTTCTATAGAGATGATACCTCCCTCCAGCCTGTAATTGGTATTAGATATATGTGTAGAAAGCACTTGGGTGTCTGCTAGGAGCAGTCGGTTGGGAAGATCCAGGTCCTCAAGGTGGAGGTCACCCTCTTCGTCCAGTGGACGTTCCTGCAGTTCTTCCAGCGCTGGCAGGTCTTCTCGGAGGCATGGCAATAGGCGGGAGCCTAATCGTTCGACTGGATGGTCGTCCGCAGGGTTAGTCGGACCCGTGCGGTTCCTGAGACGACACAGCAGGCGGTTCTGGTGCTGGTTGTTTCCACAGCTCCTTTGAGCGATGGGTTTAACTTTAATGAGACTTGGAGGGCAACGATGTGGGTTCTGAGGTTGTCACAGCCCTTAAGGCCATATTGTCTCGTTTAGAAGTGAGTTCACCGGTTCCCCCTCCCGCTGTTGGTGCGACCGCCAAGACGCCTGCACCAAGGGCGGGTGTACATAAAGAGGCCTTCTTTTGTGGGATTAGCCCTTCGGGTTCTCATTTAGATAAGGACACTAAATTACGAATTTGGGAGAACAAGTATGTTAATATCTGGTCCTTGTGTCTGTAGATCAGCACATGATTGACAAAGGGCATCGGCCTTATGCCGAGAAGCCAATTGATAGGAAGCCCAAGGTTGCTAGGACTATGGGCAACTGCCTGCAGGCCTTTGAAGTTCTGGGTTACGATATGGGTGCGTTGTTTAGAATTGTTTATATATATGGACATGGTATATAACGCCCATAAGTCTCACGGGGGCAGCGCCACACCCCCTGTATATAGCATCACACACAGCCCCTGTAGATAGCGCATCACACACAGCCCCCCTGTAGATAGCATTACACAAATCCCACCTGTAGATAGCGTCACACACACACACACACACACACACACACACACACACCCTGTAGATAGTGCCACACAGCCCCCTGTAGATAGCGCCACACACAGTCCCCTGTAGATAGCGCCACACACAGCTCTCTGTAGATAGCATCACACACAGCCCCCCTGTAGAAAGCATCACACACAGCCCCCTGTTGATAGCGCCACACACAGACCCCCTGTGGAAAGCATTACACACAGACCCCTTGTAGATAGTGCCACACAACCCCTGTAGATAGCATCACACAAAAAAAACCTGTAGATAGTGCCACACACAGTTCCCTATAGAATGTGCCACACACACCACCCTATAGATAGCGCCACACACAATCCCCTGTAGACAACGACACACAAAGCCCCCTATAGATTGTGCCCCACACACCCCCTATAGATGGCGCTACACACAGCCCCTCTATAAATTGTGCCACACACAGCCCCCTGTAGATAGTGCCACACAGCGCCTCCACACCCCCTTGTATATACTGTCACATAGCGCTACCAATCTTCTTGTATATAGTGTCACGCAGCGCTACCCCCTCTGTATATAATGCTACACAGCGCTTCCCCCCATTCTTGTAGATAGCATCACACACAGCTCCCTGTAGACACCATCACACACAGCCCTCTCTAGATAGTGCCACACACAGCCCCCTGTAGATAGTGCCACAAACGCCCCCCTGTAGACAGCATCACACACACACACACACACACACCTGTAGATAGCGCCACAAACAGCCCCCTGTAGATAGTGCCACACACAGCCTCCCGTAGATAGCATCACACACAGCTCCCCCCCGTTGATATCATCACACAGAGACCCCCTGTAGATATCATCAGACACAGACCCTCTGTAGCTAGTGCCACCACCCCTGTAGATAGCATCACACACAGACCCCCTGTAGATAGCATCACACACAGATGCCCTGTAGATAATGCCACACACCCCCTGTAGATAGCATCACACACAGACCCCCTGTGGATAGCATCACACACAGACCCCCTGTAGAAAGCATCACACACAGCTCCCTGTTGATAGCGCCACACACAGACCCCCTGTAGAAAGCATTACACACAGACCCCTTGTAGATAGTGCCACACACCCCCTGTAGATAGCATCACACAAAAAAAACCTGTAGATAGCATCACACACAGACCCCCTGTAGATAGTGCCACACACAGTCCCCTATAGAATGTGCCACACACCACCCTATAGATAGCGCCACACACAATCCCCTGTAGACAGCGACACACACAGCCCCTATAGATTGTGCCCCACACACCCCCTATAGATGGCGCCACACACAGCCCCCCTATAAATTGTGCCACACACAGCCCCCTGTAGATAGTGCCACACAGCGCCTCCACACCCCCTTGTATATACTGTCACATAGCGCTACCACTCTTCTTGTATATAGTGTCACGCAGCGCTACCCCCTTTGTATATAATGCTACACAGCGCTTCCCCCATTCTTGTAGATAGCATTACACACAGCTCCCTGTAGACACCATCACACACAGCCCTCTCTAGATAGTGCCACACACAGCGCCCTGTAGATAGTGCCACAAACGCCCCCCTGTAGACAGCATCACACACACACACACACACACACACACACACACACACACCTGTAGATAGCGCCACAAACAGCCCCCTGTAGATAGTGCCACACACAGCCTCCCGTAGATAGCATCACACACAGCCCCCCCGTAGATATCATCACACAGAGACCCCCTTTATATATCATCAGAGACAGACCCCCTGTAGATAGAATTACACACAGACCCCCTGTAGCTAGTGCCCCCCCCCTGTAGATAGCATCACACACAGACCCCCTGTAGATAGCATCACACACAGATCCCCTGTAGATAATGCCACACACCCCCTGTAGATAGCATCACACACAGACCCCCTGTAGATAGCATCACACACAGACCCCCTGTAGACAGCGCCATATACAACCCCCTATAGATTGTGCCACACACATCCCCCTATAGATAGCACCACACGCAGCCCCCCTATACACCGTGTTCCAAATTATTATGCACATTGGATTTACGTGTCACAAACATTTAATTATTCGTTTTTTAATTAAACTCATGGATGGTATTGTGTCTTAGGGTATGTGCACACGATGAGAGGCTTTTACGTCTGAAAAGACAGACTGTTTTCAGGAGAAAACAGCTGCGTCGTTTCAGACGTAAATGCTGCTCCTCGTATTATGCGAGGCGTCTTTGACGCCTGTAAACTTCAGCTGCTCTTCATTGACTTCAATGAAGAACGGCTGAAAATTACGTTGCAAAGAAGTGCCCTGCACTTCTTTGCCGAGGCAGTCAATTTACGCGTCGTAGTTTGACAGCTGTCAAACGACGACGCGTAAATGACAGGTCGTCTGCACAGTATGTCGGCAAACCCATTCAAATGAATGGGCAGATGTTTGCCGACGTATTGTAGCCCTATTTTCAGACGTAAAACGAGGCATAATACGCCTCGTTTACGTCTGAAAATAGGTTGTGTGAACCCAGCCTTAGGGCTCTTTGGATCATTGTAATCAATCTCAGACACCTGTGATAATTAGTTTGCCAGGTGTGCACAATCAAAGGAAAACTACTTAAGAAGGACGTTCCACATTATTAAGCAGGCCACAGATTTCAAGCAATATGAGAAAGAAAAAGGATCTCTCTGCTGCCGAAAAGCGTGAAATAGTGCAATACCTTGGACAAGGTATGAAAACATTGGATATTTCAAGAAAACTTAGGCGTGATCATCATACTGTGTAAAGATTTGTGACTGATTCAAAGCACAGACGGGTTCGTTCAGATAAAGGCATAATGAGGAAGGTTTCTGCTAGACAAATTAATAGGATTAGGAGAGCAGCTCCTAAAATGCCATGGCAAAGCAGCAAACAGGTATTTGAAGCCGTTGGTGCCTCTGGAGTTCCGCGAACCTCAAGGTGTATGATCCTCCAGTGGTTTGCAAGTGTGCATAAAGCTATTATTCGGCCACCCCTAAACAATGCTCACAAGCAGAAACGGTTGCAGTGGGCTCAGAAATACATGAAGACTAATTTTCAAACTGTGTTGTTTACTGATGAGTGCCGTGCAACACTGGATGGTCCAGATGGATGGAGTAGTGGATGGCCACCATGTCCCAAGAAGGCTGCGACGTCAGCAACGAGGTGGCGGAGTCATGTTTTGGGCTGGAATCATGGGGAGAGAGCTGGTAGGCCCCTTTAGGGTCCCTGACGGGGTGAAAATGACCTCTGCAAAGTACGTAGAGTTTATGACTGACCACTTTCTTCCGTGGTACAAAAAGAAGAACTGTGCCTTCCATAGCAAAATTATCTTCATGCATGACAATGCACCATCTCATGCTGCAAAGAATACCTCTGTGTCATTGGCTGCTATGGGCATAAAAGGAGAGAAACTCATGGTGTGGCCCCCATGTTCCCCTGACCTCAACCCTATTGGGAACCTTTGGAGCATCTTCAAGCAAAATATCTATGAGGGTGGGAGGCAGTTCACATCACAACAGAAGCTCTGGGAGGCTATTCTGACATCCTGCAAAGATATTCAAGCAGAAACTGTCCAAATACTCACAAATTCAATGGATGCAAGAATTGTGAAGGTGATATCAAAGAACGGGTCCTATGCTAACATGTAACTTGGCCTGTTACATTTTTTTTGATTGAAAGAGCTTTTGATTTCTGTAAATATGACCTCCTGATGCTGCAAATTCAACAAATTACCATTTTAGTTCTCTTTACAACCTTTAAAATGTTTTGATCTCTGTTGTGCATAATAATTTTAAACAGTGCATTTTGAGTTTTTTACTTCTAAAAAAATCTGTTATCATTAGGAGATTTGTTCAATAAAATTAGCATTATACTCCAACGGTTGATGGCTTGAAGATTATACTGACTGTCATTTGCATCGACTATTTAGGAAAATCAGCGAAAAATAACATTTGCATAATAATTTGGAATGCGGTGTAGATTGTGCCACACATAGCCCCCCTATAGATTGGGCCACACACAGCCCCCTGTAGATAGTGCCACACAGCGCCTCCCCACGCCCTTGTATATAGTGTCACACAGCGCTACCCCCCTTCTTGTATTTAGTACTACACAGCGCTACCCCCTCTTCTTGTATATAGTGTCACACAGTGCTACCCCCTTGTATATAGTGCTACACAGCGCTTCCCCCCATTTTTGTATATAGTGTCACACAGTGCTACCCACCCTTGTATATAGTGTGCTAAACAGCGCTTTCACCCCCTTCTTGTATATAGTGCCACACAGCGCTCCCTTTCCCTAAACAAACCCAAATACTATAAAAAATGTTTTACTTACCTTGCCCCGTTCCAGCGCTACACATCCTCCGGGTGGGATGCACGTGCAGATCAGCATGATACAGTGACGTCATCACGCCGGCCTGCACAGGGAATCTTGCCAGCGCCTTATAGGCTGCAGGCCTAAGGCTATGTTCACACGGGGTATTTTGCCGAGTTTTTTGACGCGGAAACCGCGTCGCAAAACTCGGCAAAAACGGCCCGAGAACGCCTCCCATTGATTTCAATGGGAGGCGTCGGCGTCTTTTTCCCGCGAGCAGTAAAACTGCCTCGCGGGAAAAAGAAGCGACATGCCCTATCTTCGGGCGCTTCCGCCTCTGACCTCCCATTGACTTCAATGGGAGGCAGGAGAAAGGGTATTTCTCGCTGTTTTATGCCCGCGGCATATCTGCCTCAAAGTTCCAAACGGAATTTTGAGGCAGATATTCCTCCCCCAAAATACTCCGTGTGAACATAGCCTAACGTGGCCTGCAGCCTATAATACTCATTTGTATTTGCGTCCCGCGGACACAAATACAATTGAATGTGGCTGTCGCTAGCACCAAGGCCCCCTCCTGTGCTAGCGATGCCACCGGGCATGAGGGGGCCCATGCAGTCATGTGCGGTTCGGGCCGCCTGAACCGCCCTAATGATGATCCGCCAGTGGGGTTAGTCCCCAAGAAGGAAGCTGGTAAATTCAGATTGATCCACTACCTTTCGTACCCCAAGGGGACGTAGTTTAATGACGAGATTTCTAAGGCCGATGCATCGATTTCCTATGTGTCCTTTGACCGAGCGGTGGATCTGATTCGTATAACGGGCCGTGGGGTCCTTTTGGCCAAGTCTGATATTGAGTCGGTCTTCCGTCTCCTTCCTATTCACCCTGACTGCTACCATTTGCTGGCTTGTAAGTTGGGAGGGATGTTTTATTATGACACATGTTTGCCCATGGGCTGTTCCATATCTTGCCATTTTTTCGATTTGTTTTGCTCTTTTTTGGAATGGGTGGTGAGATATGAAATAGGGTCCCATTTTGTCATTCACTACTTGGATGACATATGTTTTGACGGTCCTGGTGGTAGCAGTCAGTGTGGATTTTTGTTGGATACCTTTCATTATTTTATGGGCTGCTTCGGGGTCCCCCGTTCGGAAGAAAAGGTGGAGGGTCCGGTACACACCTTGTCCTTCCTGGGAATCGAAATTGATTCTTTAGGGATGGTTTTTCGTTTGCCCAGGATAAAATTGGATAAGCTTTTAGATTTGATCTATAGTTTTTGTATCTGTTAAAAATGTCACCTTGCAACAGATGCAATCCCTACTTGGTCTCCTGGTCTCTGCCTGTCGAATTATGTCCATGTCTATCATTGGCTACCCGGGGGATCACCGCAATCGGGTTACCAACTCTGACCAGGAAGTTTGGGGGGTGTTCTTGCATCATTACAATGACCGTACTGAAACGTCTATGGCTGCGGCCCGTCGTTCTGACTTACCCTCTGACGGCCGCAGCCATGGACAGAGACTGTCTCCCGCAGGGCGCGCGCACGGCCTTAAAGGGCCAGCGCATACACAATTGCAGGATATCTGCAATCAGTCCAGAATGCTGCTGGACTATAAAAAGGGATCTGCCCTCTTAATCATTGCCTGAGCGTTGTTGTGTATCTAAAGTTAGTGTAATGACGGGGTAGGGAGACAGACAGGTGAGCCCTAATCTACCCGCCACTCAGTCCCTGCCTACTTGCACGACTCGTCCTAGGCGACGGCGTACAACTGGGCGACGGTCCCTACGCTTAATATGTGCACGACAGACAAACAGACAAGGGTACACAGAAGCAAGGGGAAATGGGGCAGTTGCCCACGGCAACACCTTGAGCAACAAGAGTAGTGAACGAGCCGAGTCAAACCAGGAGTGTACGAGGTACCAAACGCAGAGCAGGAGCGTAGTCAGTAAAGCCAGGGTCAAAATGAAGCAGAGGTCAATAGTAATAGCTAGAACAGCAGAGCCAGGAAACAAGATAGAATCACAGGCAAAGACAAGAAGCAAATGAAGGTATACATAGACCGAGGGCGGGAGCTAGAACCGTCTGGCCAGGCTGTGATAGATTCTCCCACTCCTCAGCCTACCAGCCTGAGTGGTAGCAGATCGAGTCACTCTATGAGACCTAGGAGCAGATGCAGACTGATTAACCACGGGCGTCGACACAGAAGCTGTGTCTGGCAGATCCTTTACAGTTAGTCTTGCAAATGGTTTCCTAGTCTTTTCCAGTTCCCAGTGTTACCCGTTCCTGCTGCCTGTACCCTGTATCCTGTGCTAACGTGCCGTCTAGAGTTGAAGTCGAGTTGTGTCTTCCGCTGCATCTACTGTGTCACACCCGCCGGGTGTCCGTCTACTGCCGCAGCCTTATCTTCAGCCAGAATCACCGCTACAGTCTACATTGCCTCAGGTACCCTTTCTGGACTATAGACTTTGTATTGTACCTGTTCGGCCAGCTGCTATTCCACTACGTGGTATGGCCCAGTGGGTCCACACCCCACGCCGTGACAGTACGCTCAGGCCATTGACCCTGCTAGTCAATTCAAGGGCCTGTCACCCTCCCAAGCCATGCAGGAGGACCTGCAGGATCTGCGATCACGACAGGATCAACTTCTTGTGGCAGTGGACTCCATGGCACAACAGCTAGGGGCGCTAGCTGCTTCCTTCTCTGCTCCTGTTCAAGCTCCTCCAATTGATCCTCCGGCTACACCTCCTGGCAGCTCTGGTTCTGATTCTCGGTTTTCGCTGCAATTGCCGCCTCGTTGCCAAGGAGACGCAAGTACGTGCAGGGGATTTCTTAACCAGTGTCATATCCACTTCACCCTGCACGCCAGAGCATTTCCTTCAGACGGAGCCAGGATCGCCTTCATTATTTCATTACTTGCCGGCAAGGCCCTGGCGTGGGCAAACCCAATCTGGGAACGACAGGGACCCGAGTCTTCCGGGGGTTTATGCGGTTATTCTGTACGGTGTTCGAGGAGCCAGGATGAGTCTCGTCGGCAGCCACTGCTATGCTGAACCTTCGCCAGGACACCATCCAATTCCGGACCCTGGCAGGAAAACTGTCCTGGAACAATGAGGCGCTGGTAGCTTCCTTCTGGCATGGCCTATCGCCCGAGATCAAGGACGAACTTGCTGCTCGGGATCTACCATCTATCTTGGACGACCTGATTCTACTTGCTACTCGAGTGAACATAAGGCTCAGAGTGAGATCTCAAGAAGTTCGACAGGAGAGACAGCTTCCTAGACTGGCGCCCAACTTCCAGTGACCCCTCTTGCCTTCTTCTACTGCTCCACCCGAGGTTCCGATGCAGGTGGATTGGCTTAAACTGTCTGTTCAGGAGAAACAGCGCATGTGCACCTCTGGACTCTGTCTATATCGCTGGCCATGTCGTGCGTCTGTGTCCCCAGAAGCCAAAAACCCCAGCGCCTAGGATTGGTTGGAGAGACAACCCCGAGCGATACAGCATTTAATAGAGAACTCTCCTCCAAACTGTTCATTCCTGTGACCATCGTCGCTGGTGGGAGACCCCATCTGGTCTCTGCCTACCTGGACTCTGGCTCTGCATCTAATTTCATCTGCCAAGACCTTGTAGATCTTCTTCAGTTGCCCACTGTTCTGCTGGAAAGGCCGTTGATCGTTGCCTCGGTTGATGGACTGCCGCTGCCTGACCCAATTTTGTCTGTGACCAAGCCGTTGAGGCTTCAAGTGGGAGCCCTTCACTCTGAGCTCATCTCCCTGTTTGTCCTGCCCAAGGCCGTCAACCCCGTGCTGCTGGGTTTGCCTTCGCTCCGTCCACATGCCCCAGTCCAGGATTGGAACACCGGAGAAGTTCTCCAGTAGGGGCCCAAGTCTCTCAACCACTGTCTGGGGCATATCCATCAGCCTCAGTCTCCTCCGCATAAGTCATTGGCAGGGTTGCCTCCTTGTTACTCTCTGTTCTCAGATGTCTTCGACAAGAAGGAAGTAGAGACGTTGCCACCACATCGAGCATATGATTGTCCTATCGACTTGGTTCCAGGTAGAGTATACCCTCTCTCCCTACCTAAAACCCAGTCTATGTCGGCCTACATTAAGGAGAATGTGGAGAGGGGCTTCATATGTAAATCCTCATCCCTGGCCGGAGCCGGGTATTTCTTTGTCAAGAAAAAAGATGGATCCCTACGACCCTGCATTGACTACCGGGGCCTCAACCAGATCACGGTGAAGAACAGGTACCCATTGCCTTTGATTTCGGAACTGTTTGATCGCATACGGGGGGCAAATTTTTTTTCTAAGCTAGACCTGTGGGGGGCCTACAATCTAATCTGGATTCGTCAGGGTGACGAGTGGAAGACTGCATTTAATACACGTGATGGACACTATAAATAACTGGTCATGCCCTTCGGCCTGTGTAACGCCCCCGCGATGTTTCAAGACTTTGTCAATGACATTTTTCGTGATCTCCTCTACGTCTGTGTTGTGGTGTATCTCGATGACATTTTGATTTTTTCCCCAGATCCTGTAACTCATCAGAGTCATGTCCGCCAGGTTTTGCTTCGATTAAGGGAGAATCATCTTTATGCCAAGCTGGAGAAGTGCGTGTTTGAAAAAAAGTCTCTACCCTTCCTGGGCTATATCATCTCCGATCAGGGTCTCAATATGGACCCTGAGAAGGTAAAGGCTGTCCTGGAATGGCCATGCTCCCAAGTCTTAAGGGCCATACAACGCTTCCTGGGATTCGACAACTTCTACTGGCTGTTCATGCCCAACTTCTCTTCATTGACAGCTCCCATCTCTACCCTCACCAAAAAGGGCATGAATGCCAAGGTGTGGACTCCGGAAGCGGAAGCCGCATTTAAAACCTTAAAAAAGGCCTTCACGTCAGCCTCTATTCTTCATCACCCTGATGTGTCCCTGCAGTTTTCGTTAGAGGTGGACGCTTCCTCTGTTGGTGCTAGTGCACTTTTGTTCCAGAATGGTTTGAAAGGCAAGACTGTGGTATGTGGCTACTATTCTAAGTTGTTTTCTCCTGCAGAGCGCAACTACTCGATTTGGGATCAGGAGTTACTGGCCATCAAGCTGGCCCTGCAGGAGTGGAGACACCTACTAGAAGGCGCAGCTCATCCTATCCTGGTCTTCATGGACCATAAGATCCTGACCTATCTTCAGACGGCTCAACGGCTGAATCCTCGTCAAGCCAGGTGGTCGCTGTTTTTTGCTTGGTTCCAGTTCGAACTCCACTATCGGCCTGCCGACAAGAAAGTGAGGGCCGATGCCTTGTCTAGGTCCTTTGAGACAGAGGACACTGTGGAGTCCCCACAGAATATTATTCATCCTTCCTGCACCTTCTCTGTCAATCCTCTGCAAATTAGAGACATTCCTCCGGGAAGGACTTTTGTATGTCTGGCAGACAGTGGAAGAATCCTTCGCTGGGGTCACAGTTCCAAGCTGGCAGGTCACGCGGGTGCCCGTAAGACCCGAGTCCTAATTGCCCATCAGTTCTGGTGGCCCACGCTGCCCAAAGACGTCATGGACTTTGTCTCCTCTTGTACAGTATGCGCAGCAAATAAAGTTCCCCACTCCAGACCAGCTGGTCCGCTCCAACCACTGCCTGTGCCCGATGCCCCCTGACAACATATTGCAATGGACTTTGTCACTGATCTGCCTCTCTCTGCTGGATGGTGGTGGATCGATGGTGGTGGATCGATTTGCCAAGATTGCTGATTTTTTTCCCCTGACTGGCCTTCCTTCTGCTGCTCGACTGGCCAATATCTTCGTTCAACATATCTTCCGTCTGCACGGCTTGCCTCTGCATATTGTCTCGGATCGAGGGGTCCAGTTCACCTCGAGGTTCTGGAGAACACTCTGCGGTCTCCTCGGTGTAAAATTGGACTTCTCCTCGGCCTACCATACCCAGTCCAATGGTCAAGTCGAGAGGGTTAACCAGATTATGGAGAACTATCTGCGTTCCCAGTGTTACCTGTTCCTGCTGCCTGCACCCTGTATCCCATGCTACCGTGACTCTGTGCCATCTAGAGTTGAAGTCAAGTTGTGTCTTCCGCTGCATCTACTGTGTCACACCCTGCCAGGTGTCCGTCTACTGCCGGAGCCTTATCTTCAGCCTGAATCACCGCTACTGTCTACATTGCCTCAGGTACCCTTTCTGGACTATAGACTTTGTATTGTACCTGTTTGGCCAGCTGCTATCCCGCTACAGCCCAGTGGATCCACACCTTGCGTCGTGACACGTACTTATTGGCAAGCCCAGGAGGTCTCTAATGTTAAGGTGTCACTGTTTACTGATGCGTCGTGCTCTGTAGGTTTCGGCGCCATCCTGGGTCTCGATTGGTGTGCGGAAGCGTGGTCGGATGCATGGAGATTGACAGCCTTTTGTCGCAACCTGACTCTTCTAGATTTGTTCCCCATTGTTGTTGCAGTTAAACTTTGGGGATCATGGCTCAGTTCTTGGCGAGTATGTTTCTGGACTGATAATTTGACTGTGGTTCATTGCATAAATAATCTTACCTCTTCTTCCCTCCCAGTTGTGGCTTTGCTGAGACATCTTGTATTTCGCTGTCTGGAATACAATAGCAAGTTTCATTCCTCTCATGTTGCTGGTGTGGTGAATGTCATAGCTGACTCACTTTCCCGTTTTCATTGGCAGTAGGTCGGGGAACTGGTGCCGGGAGTGGCCCTGGATGGGATACCATGCCCTCAGTTGCTGTGGAATTTGGTGTGAATCGACTGATGCCGCTAGTACGTTCTTCGGTGGCTCCTGCCACCTGGACTGGTCACGGTAAGGTGTGGGAAGTGTGGTTGTCATTGGCTAGTGATCGGCGGGTGGACACGGATGATTACGTTCGCTTGGAGGTGGTGGAGTATATGCTCTAGCTGCGTGAGGCGGGGGTTTTTGCTGTAGTTGCGCAGCGTCGGCTTGCGAGGGTTAGTTTCCATTTTCAATTGCGGGGTTGGATGGAAGTCAACAGGCGATTCGTGGTTCGTCAAGTCTTGCGCGGGTGGAAGAAGGAGTATGTTAGAAAAGAATGCAAGTGTCCGGTTTCATATTCCCTGTTGGTTCATTTGTTAAAGTTTACTACCGACCTTTGCTCCTCCCCATTCGAAGCTGCATTGTTTAGTGTCGGTTTTAGTTTGCCATTTCTTGTCACTCTGCGCATTGGCGAGCTGGTTCCTCCTTCCAGAACTAGGCCAGGGGGTTTATTGTTGGCCGATGTGATGTCCACGAACAGGGCTCTACGTCTGTGCGTGCGCTGTTCCAAAACGCATTCATTCCACATTTGTGTGGCCTAGGAGGCCGCCAGGGCGGGTTTCCCTGCGTCAGATGTTCGGCGGATTGGACGCTGGAAATCCGCTTGTTTTGCCAATTATGTTTGTCCTGAGCTTTTGACTTAATATGTGTTTTGTTTTTCAGAATTCCGTAACCCTTTTTGTTTGCTTCTTGGGACACCCACAAATTTTGGGCAGCACAGTGAGCTGAATGCTGCCCCGGTGGGAAATGCTTCGGATTCTAGACTGTCGATTTT
This sequence comes from Rhinoderma darwinii, assembly GCF_050947455.1. NCBI lineage: Eukaryota > Metazoa > Chordata > Amphibia > Anura > Rhinodermatidae > Rhinoderma > Rhinoderma darwinii. The sequence goes on along the minus strand of NC_134692.1, from coordinate 111,831,096 downwards.
GCCCTGGCGGGACATTCGGGGGTTGCATTGGTTGCAAGTCCTGCCTGAATCCATTACCATTAGCAGAGGGGTCCAAGCGCCGGTTGTTTTAGTTGTTCACGCCAGCGGAAACAACCTCTGTTTACTCAGGGTAGTGGAATTGATTACTCTCATGCGTGCTAATGTTCAGCGTATAATGGGTTTATTATAGGAGGTGGTTTTAGTTTGGTTCGAGATGGTCCCCCGGGTGAACTGTTAATGGCTCGTTTTGTATGCTCCAAATCTGGGGTGGTGATTCGACATAGAGAGCTGGGGGGGGGGGCAATAATCGCCATCTTATGAGACCGGATGGGGTACACTTAAACGAGATGGGCCTTGATATTTTCCTGCTTGGTTTGCAAGATGGGGCTGCTACGCGGCCCGCGGCATGAGGGGGCCCGTGCTGCCAGCCGGCATGGCTCCCCCATGCCCGTAAGCTCTGCTAGCAGCCGCTATTTCTGCTACAGCGGTAGCGACGTCACGTTCAATAGTGTCTGCGTCCTTTGGACGCAGATGCTATTGAACACTATGACAGAGCAGGGAGGTATCTCCCTGCTCTGCCATGGGCTACTGTAACAGTGGCGTTGTAACGGCAGGGGGTAGGGAGACGGACAAGTGAGCCCTAATCTACCCGCCACTCTGTCCCTGCCTACTTGCAACGACCCGCCCTAGGCGACGGGGTACAACTGGGCGGCGGTCCCTGCGCTCAGTAAGTGCACGACAAACACGACAAACATACAAGGAACACAAGCAAGGAACACAAGCAAGGAAAAGGGGCCGTTGCCCACGGCAACACCGTGAGCAACCAGAGTGGTGAACGAGCCGAGTCAAGCCAGGAGTGTGCGAGGTACAAAACGAAAAGCAGAAGAGTAGTCGGTAAGCCAGGGTCGGTATGGAGCAGGATCAAAAATAGCAGGAGCTGTAGCTGGGCCAGGAACCACAAGGAAAGAAACAAAAGCAGTAACAAGCACCGAGGGACAGGAAGTGCAGGCTTAAATAGACCGAGGGCGGGAGCTAGCTGAGTCTGGCCAGGTTACGATAGGCTCTCCCACTCCTAAGCCTGCCAGCCTGAATGGTGGAAGCAGGAGTCAGTCTCAGGAATGTATTCTCAGGTGCTGACTGATTAGTTCTGGGAGTTAACCCCGCAGTGCCTGGCAGATCCTTTACAGTACCCCCCCTTTTATGAGGGGCCACCGGACCCTTTCTAAGTGGACCTGGCTTACTGGGGAAACGCAGGTGGAACCTCCTGACCAATACCCCAGCGTGAACATCCCGGGCGGGTACCCAAGTCCTCTCCTCGGGCCCGTATCCTCTCCAATGGACCAGGTACTGGAGGGAGCCTTGGACCATCTTGCTGTCCACAATCCTGGCCACCTCGAATTCCACCCCCTCCGGGGTGAGGATGGGAACAGGAGGTCTCCTCGAGGGAGCCAAGGACGGGGAGCAGCGTTTGAGGAGGGAGGCATGAAACACGTCGTGTATCCGAAAAGACGGGGGTAACTCCAGCCGGAAGGAGACAGGATTGAGGACCTCAATGACCTTATACGGCCCAATAAACCGGGGAGCAAACTTCTTGGACGGAACCTTGAGACGCAAGTTCCTAGACGACAACCACACCAGATCCCCGACCATAAACAGGGGGTTAGCAGAACGTTTTTTATCAGCCTGAGTTTTTTGTACGCTCTGGGACACCTCTAGGTTTTTCTGAACCTGGGCCCAGACTGTGCACAGTTCCCGACGAACGACCTCTACCTCAGGATTGTTGGAACTACCAGGTGAAACGGAGGAGAACCGTGGATTAAACCCAAAATGACAAAAAAAAGGAGAGACCCCTGACGAGTTACTGACCCGGTTATTAAGGGAAAATTCGGCGAGGGGAATGAAAGAGACCCAATCAAATTGACAGTCAGAGACAAAACACCTTAAGTATTGTTCTAGAGACTGATTAGTCCTCTCCGTTTGGCCATTGGTTTCAGGATGGAAGGCAGAGGAGAAGGACAGATCAATCCCCAACTTCATACAGAAGGCTCTCCAAAACAATGAAACAAATTGTACCCCTCTGTCCGAAACAATATTGACAGGGACCCCATTGAGACGCAGGATGTGTTTGACAAACAAGGTAGCCAACGTTTTGGCGTTGGGTAGTTTCTTGAGGGGCACAAAGTGGCACATCTTACTGAAGCGGTCCACCACCACCCACACCACCGACTTGCCTTGGGATGGAGGCAAATCGGTGATAAAATCCATGGAGATATGTGTCCAAGGTCTCTGGGGAATGGGCAACGAACGCAGTAAGCCCGCTGGTCGGGACCTGGGAGTCTTGGACCTAGCACAAACCTCACAAGCGGCGACGTAGGCCTTAACGTCTTTAGGCAACCCAGGCCACCAATAATTTCTGGTAATGAGGTGTTTGGTACCCAGGATGCCTGGATGGCCAGATAGTGCGGAGTCATGATTTTCCCTAAGTACCCTTAGCCGGAATTGCAGGGGAACAAACAGCTTGTTCTCAGCAAGGTTCCCGGGAGCTGCACCTTGATCAGCAGCAATTTCAGAGACTAAATCAGAATCGCTCGAGGAAATGATTATACCTGGAGGCAAAATACATGCAGGATCTTCCTCCGAAGGAAGGCTGGCCATGAAGCTACGCGACAGTGCATCAGCCTTAATATTTTTAGACCCAGCCCTATAGGTAACCAAAAAATTGAATCTGGTAAAAAATAACGCCCATCGAGCTTGTCTCGGGTTTAGCCTCCGGGCAGATTCTAGGAACACCAGATTCTTGTGGTCGGTAAGGACCGTTACCTGGTGCCTAGCCCCCTCCAGGAAGTGGCGCCACTCTTCAAATGCCCATTTAATGGCTAAGAGTTCGCGGTTGCCAATATCATAGTTACTTTCAGTTGGCAAAAACTTCCTGGAGAAGTAGGCACAGGGGCGGAGATGGGTGAGGGACCTGGTACCCTGGGACAAGACAGCCCCCACTCCCACCTCAGATGCGTCAACTTCCACGATAAATGGCTCCATTTGGTTGGGCTGAACCAGCACCGGGGCCGAGACAAAGCACTTCTTAAGGACCTCAAAAGCCTGGACAGCCTCAGGAGGCCAGTGGAGGAGATCAGCACCTTTGCGAGTGAGGTCCGTAAGGGGCTTAGCGATGACCGAGAAGTTAGCAATAAATCTCCTGTAATAATTAGCAAACCCCAAAAAACACTGTAACGCCTTCAGGGAGGCAGGTTGGACCCATTCCGCCACAGCCTGAACCTTGGCGGGGTCCATGCGGAATTCATGAGGAGTGAGGATTTGACCCAAAAATGGAATCTCCTGTACCCCAAATACACATTTTTCGGTTTTGGCAAACAGTTTATTTTCCCGAAGGACCTGGAGCACCTTCCTGACATGCTCCACGTGGGAGGACCAGTCCTTGGAAAACACCAGTATGTCATCAAGGTACACTACCAGAAAAATCCCCAGGTAATTTCTCAAAATCTCATTTATGAAATTCTGGAAGACCGCAGGGGCATTACACAACCCAAAGGGCATGACGAGGTATTCGAAATGGCCTTCGGGCGTGTTAAACGCAGTCTTCCACTCATCCCCCTCTTTGATGCGAATAAGGTTATACGCCCCCCGTAGATCCAATTTAGAAAACCATTGGGCCCCCTGAACCTGATTAAAGAGATCAGGAATCAAAGGAAGGGGATACTGGTTCCTTACCGTGACCTTATTCAGGCTACGGTAGTCAATGCATGGCCTAAGACCACCATCCTTCTTCCCCACGAAGAAGAAGCCAGCACCTACCGGAGAAGAAGAGGGACGAATGTAACCCTTGGCCAGGGATTCCTGGATATACACTCTCATAGCTTCACGTTCGGTACAAGAAAGATTAAATATCCTACCCTTAGGAAGCTTAGCTCCTGGTACCAATTCGATAGCGCAATCGTATTCTCTATGAGGAGGTAACACTTCGGAGGCCTCCCTAGAGAAAACATCAGCGAAGTCCTGAACAAACTCGGGTAGCGTATTCGCCTCCTTAGGGGGAGAAATAGAATTAACAGAAAAACATGACGTACAACATTCATTACCCCATTTGGTTAGCTCCCCAGTATTCCAGTCAAACGTAGGATTATGCAACTGCAACCAGGGAAGACCTAGCACCAAATCGTACGATAATCCCTGCATCAACAGTACAGAGCATTGCTCCAAATGCATGGAGCCAACAAGGAGTTCAAAAACAGGGGTATGCTGTGTAAAATAACCATTAGCAAGAGGAGTGGCGTCGATACCCACTACCCGGACAGGTTTAGGCAAATCAATAAGAGGCATAGCAAGGGACATAGCAAATTCCACAGACATGATATTAGTAGAGGACCCTGAATCCACGAAAGCACTGCCGGTAGCAGACCTACCACCAAAAGAGACCTGAAAGGGAAGCAAGATCTTAGTACGTTTCATATTTACGGGAAATACCTGTGCGCCCAAGTGACCTCCCCGATGATCACTTAGACGCGGAAGTTCTCTGGCTGCAACCTTACGCTTAGGACAGTTGTTCACTTGATGCTTGTCGTCCCCACAGTAGAAGCAGAGACCATTCTTCCTGCGGAATTCTCTACGTTGTTGGGGGGACACGGAGGCCCCGAGTTGCATAGGTATCTCTGAATCTTTCGGGGAGGAACGAAGCAACGGAGCTTCGGGAGGCATCATGGGGGAGTCGGAGGAGAAAACACATAAACGTTCACGTTGTCGTTCCCTGAGACGTCGGTCAAGTCGTATCGCTAAAGCCATAACCTGGTCTAGGGAGTCAGAAGAGGGATAGCTAACTAGCAGGTCTTTCAGGGCATTCGACAGACCCAACCTAAACTGGCACCTTAAGGCAGGGTCATTCCACCGAGAAGCTACGCACCACTTCCGAAAGTCAGAGCAATACTCCTCAACAGGTCTCTTACCCTGACTTAAGGTCACCAGCTGACTCTCGGCAAAGGCAGTCCTGTCAGTCTCGTCATAAATAAGTCCGAGAGCAGAAAAGAAACAATCAACGGAGGAAAGTTCAGGGGCATCAGGAGCCAAGGAGAAGGCCCACTCTTGGGGCCCTTCCTGGAGCCGGGACATAATTATACCCACCCGCTGGCTCTCAGAACCTGAGGAATGAGGCTTTAAACGAAAGTAAAGCCTACAACTCTCCCGAAAGGAGAGAAAAGTCCTCCGGTCCCCTGAGAACCGGTCGGGCAACTTGAGGTGGGGTTCAAGAGGTGCGGTGCGGGGAACTACCAGGGTAGCATCAGGCTGGTTGACCCTCTGAGCCAGGGCCTGGACCTGTAGGGAGAGACCCTGCATTTGCTGAGCCAGGGTCTCACGGGGATCCATAGTGGTGTCAGGGACCAGGGGTAGACTAGGTATGGGCTTGTTATTATGTAACGGCAGGGGGTAGGGAGACGGACAAGTGAGCCCTAATCTACCCGCCACTCTGTCCCTGCCTACTTGCAACGACCCGCCCTAAGCGACGGGGTACAACTGGGCGGCGGTCCCTGCGCTCAGTAAGTGCACGACAAACACGACAAACATACAAGGAACACAAGCAAGGAAAAGGGGCCGTTGCCCACGGCAACACCGTGAGCAACCAGAGTGGTGAACGAGCCGAGTCAAGCCAGGAGTGTGCGAGGTACAAAACGAAAAGCAGAAGAGTAGTCGGTAAGCCAGGGTCGGTATGGAGCAGGATCAAAAATAGCAGGAGCTGTAGCTGGGCCAGGAACCACAAGGAAAGAAACAAAAGCAGTAACAAGCACCGAGGGACAGGAAGTGCAGGCTTAAATAGACCGAGGGCGGGAGCTAGCTGAGTCTGGCCAGGTTACGATAGGCTCTCCCACTCCTAAGCCTGCCAGCCTGAATGGTGGAAGCAGGAGTCAGTCTCAGGAATGTATTCTCAGGTGCTGACTGATTAGTTCTGGGAGTTAACCCCGCAGTGCCTGGCAGATCCTTTACAGGCGTAGCTCTAGGGGTCACAACGGTCGCAAGCTGACCGCGCTGGTTCCGCTTCCTGAATGCTGGAGCAAGGAGCTGACGGCTCCTTGCTCCAGCATTCACTCTGCCGTGAGCGGCTCGGCGCAGGCGGGTGTGATATTGTGACGTCATCACGCCTGTCTGCGCCAAGTCACTCACAGCATAGACCGGTGGAGAAGGAACCTCCACCCATCGTGGGAACAGGGATAGCTAAGTAATTATGCTTTTTATTTTTCTATTAGGCACTATGGGGCATTATACTGAGTAGGGAAGGGGGGCTGATATGGTGGCAGCTATAGGAGCATTTTACTATATAAGGGGCATTATACTGTATGGGCAGCATTATACTGTGGGGACAGCTATGGGGGGCATTATACCATATGGGGGCATTATACTGTGGGGACAGCTATAGATGGCATTATACTGTGGGGGCAGCTGTGGGGGGCATTATACTGTATGGGGGGCATTATACTGTGGGGACAGCTATGGATGGCATTATACTGTGGGGACGGCTATGGGGGCATTATACTGTGCCGGAAGCTATGGGGGGCATTATATTGGGGGGCAGCTATGGGTGGCATTATATTGTGGGAGCAGCTATGGGGTTATTATACTGTGTGGGACAGCTATGGGGGGCATTATAATGTGGGGGCAGCTATGGGGGTCATTATACTGTGGGGACAGAAATGGGTGGCATTATACTGTGGGGACAGGTATGTGGCGCATTATATTGTGGGGGAAGCTATGAGGGGGCATTATACTGTGGGGGCCTTTATGGGGGGGCATTATACTGCGTGGGGAAGCTATGGGGGCATTATACTGCGTGGGCATTATACTGTGGGGCTGCTATTGGGGGCATTATACTGTGGGGGCAGCTATGGGAGGCATTATACTGTGTGGAGGCAGCTATGGGAGGCATTATACTGTGTGGGGGCAGCTATGAAGAGCATTAAACTGTGTGGGGGCAGTTATGGGGGCGTTATACTGTGTAGGGCTGCTATGGGGATCATTATACTGTGGGGGCAGCTGAGGGGGTATTATGTTGCATGGGGGCAGCTATGGGGCATTTTTCTGTATGGGGAAATTACTTTGGGCATTGTACTGCATGGGGGCATCTGTGTGGGCATTATACTGTATGGGGCATCTGTGTGGGCAAAATACTGTATAGGACATCTGTGTGGGCATTATACTATATGGGGCATCTGTGTGTGCATTATACTGTATGGGGGCATAATACTGTATGGTGGCAGCTATGGGGGCATTATACTGTATGGGGGGCACTATGGGAGCATGATACTGTGTGGGCTGAACCGGGTGTGTATGGGCGGTGATTGGGCGGGATAAGTGGAAGCTTAAAAGAAGAAAAAAAATTGCCGCTGCGCTCCGCATCAATTTTCTCTCTCTGTGATACTTGAAAGTATAGCACTGTCTACAGGGAGGGCTGTGTAGCACTGTATGGGGAGGCTGTATAGCACTTTCTACAGGGGGCGCTGTATAGCATTGTCTACAGGGGGGCTGTATAGCACTATATGCAGGGGGGGCTGTATGGCACTGTCTCTAGGAGTGGGCTGTATGGCACTATTTACAGGGGGGCACTATCTACAAGGGCAGGCTGTGTGTGCCACCCAGGGGAGGGGGGCCCAGTCAAACGTTTGCTATGGTGCCCAGTGTTTCCTATTTACGCCCCTGGCAGGCATTGTTCTTGTTGTGTGGGGGTCGGAGCTCCGTGTAGTACACGGGCTCCTCCGTGGCGGTCGGTTTTTAGAGAAGATTATGGTGATTTGTAGGAGAACTTGCCCGCTGGGAGGCTGGTGACTGGCATACCGCTTCAGACCAGATGTTTGTGGTGAAAAATTAATAATAATAATAATGTCAAAATTATTATAAAACAAAATAAAGCTGTAACCGACCACTGTCCAACAAAAAGGTTATAAATGTGTTGTGTGATTATTTCATGAAGGTAGAGCGGGAAGGGTAACATTTATATGTATGGTTATTATGATCTCCGCAGTCTGGGTTTGGTAAATGCCAGGAGAACGATACATGCCCTACTGCATTGTGCCAACTGTAAAGTTTGGTGGAGGAGGGATAATGCTATTGGGTTGTTTTTCAGGGGTTGGCCAAAGCCTTATTTCCAGTGAGGGGAAATCTTAATGCTTCAGTATACCAAAACATTTTAGACAATTGTATGCTTCCAACTTTGTAGAAACATTTTGGGGAAGGCCCTTTTCTGTTCCAACATGACTGTGCCCCAGTTCACAAAGCAAGAGCCATAAAGGCATGGTTGGGTAAGTTTGGTGTAAAAGAACTTCAGTGGCCCACACCAAGCCCTGACCTCAACTCCATCAAACACCTTTGGGATGAACTATCATTGAAGATTGCGAGCCAGGCCCTCTCGCCCAATATTAGTCTCTGACCTTACAAATGCTCTTCTTGATGAATTGCCGAATATTCCCACAGAAACACTCTACAAAAAGCTTTTCTAGCTGAACAGGTGGGCCCATATTAATGCCTATGGACTTAAGCCCCATGCACACAGCCATGCCTGTAATCACTATCCACGATTGCGGGCACGTCTAGCTGCTGACGGCCGCCCACATTTTTGGGCCGTGCTCCCATATAAACACAAAAAAACGGACATGCTCCATCATTCCAGGCAAAGATCTACCGATGCAGAAAGGTATCCACAGACAATAGAACAGAATGGGCCTGTAATTACGGACCTTAATTGAAGTCCGTTATTACGGGGGATTTTACAGTCGTGTGCATGGGGTCTTAGAATGGGATGTCAATCAAGCTCCTGTAGGTGTAATGTGTAGGTGTCCCAATATTTTTGTCTATATTCCGTAGTGTATATATGCACACAATTTATAGTCAACTTGCAAGCCCCACCTGTCAAACCAATGGTAAGACAGAAAGAGCACAAATGGGGTAAGTTAGGGGGGGGGGGGGGAGTCGTATAGAATCCCTATGGTATCCATAAGAATAAGTTCCATCTGTCCTATCAGCTCACAGGGCGGACTGTTGTGCTGCTGTAAGGATTATAAGCAAATTTTGGCAGGTTTTGTGCAATATTGCATAGATATGAATGTTTTCTTCATGTTTGTCTCTATATTAAGCGGAGGTATCACAAGTGTTTTTATGCTTGGTGAATAAAATACACTTTTGTTGGATAATCCTGAGTGCCGTCGTTCCTTTCTCCAATTTGTATACATTTACTTCTCTTGGAATCTTTTTTGCTGCGTGCACCACCCATGATTGGAGAGTTGTCTTTTCCTGCTGATGAAAATTTACCTGGTTGTGCTGCTGATCTCCTACATATCTATATTAAAGGGAATGTGTCGCTTGAATTGAAACATTTTTTTTTCAGTTAAACAGTTAGTATTTAAGTCATTAAACATTGTTTTAATTTTTTCACAAGTCAGGAAATATTATAAATTAGATTCTAATTTATAACATTTCCATGTGCTGGTCACTAGAGGGAGCAATTCCCAAAATTGCAGCATTGCAATGTGGTAAAGCAACCTCATTGCTTTATGCTGCAAATTTGGTGTAGACACGCACGCTCTAGTGAGCTCACACAATCCCCCCTCCCTTATCCTGGATAGTGCCAGGAGGAGGTGGTTGAATCTTCTAATCCTCCTACACTGTGCATTCGCTCAGAAAATGGGGGCACACTGTGTAGGAGGATTAGATACAGTGGTAATCAGACAGTATAACACAAACATAATACACACATCACATACACAAACATAACTTACCTGCTCCTGCCGCCGCTGCTGCCTCCGATCCTACTCCTCACGTCTTAGCTGCCTGGAACATATGTCCAGAAGCGGCGAACGCAAGTAGTCATCTTACTGTCCAGCCGCGGCTTCCGGTCCACATGAAAATGGCGCCGGATGTCGCTCTGCCGAAGACCTTCCTTTTGGACCGCGTGGGAGCGGCGCATGCGCCGTTCCCACACAGACGGCGTACACTATAGTGAATGGAACGGCTCCCGTTCGCATTCTCTATGGGGATGTATGTGCCGTATTCCATCTCTGTATGTGTCGTTAATCGACACATACAGAGATGAAAAAAAAATGGCAGCCCCCATAGAGAAGTAAAAGTAAGAAAGTAAGACACAAAAACACAAATAAATAAAATGTATTTTAATAACATACTAAAAGCAAATTTATATATATATATTAAAAAAAAATAAAATTTGCGACACCTTCCCTTTAAACAGAGTACAAGGCTAAAAAGCCAGTTTCCCGCAGGAAGAGCAAATAATGATTCTTTGGTAAGAATCATGCCCTTTCTTTCCATGCAAATGTCAGTGGTCTAATTACTGCATCATTAATACATATAGCACACGCAAAGATATTCAGAGCCTGACTTCATGAGCAAACAAAGCCAGCTGTAATGGATCTTTAATAGATGAAGTGCTGGATGTGATTGCTGTTCTCTATTTTCAGTGCTGCGATTCACAGCAATGTTAAACACAGATCACTTCTGTCTTAGCTTTGATAAGTTAAGGCTGGCAATGAAAAAGCTGGTGTAAATGTCATTGTAAAAATAGCTGCTGCTTGGGGGTAAAATGCTTTCTCAAAGGCTGGCAGGCATTGTTCTTGTTGTGTGGGGGTCAGAGCTCCGTGTAGTACACGGGCTCCACCGTGGCGGTCGGTTTTTAGAGAACATTACGGGGATTTGTAGGAAAACTTGCCCGCTAGGAGGCTGGTGACTGGCATAACGCTTCAGACCAGATGTTTGTGGTGAAAAATGTATAATAATAATAATGTCAAAATTATTATAAAACAAAATAAAGCTGTAACCGACCACTGACCAACAAAAAGGTTATAAATGTGTTGTGTGATTATTTCATGAAGGTAGAGCGGGAAGGGTAACATTTATATGTATGGTTATTATGATCTCCGCAGTCTGGGTTTGGTAAATGCCAGGAGAACGATACATGCCCTACTGCATTGTGCCAACTGTAAAGTTTGGTGGAGGAGGGATAATGCTATTGGGTTGTTTTTCAGGGGTTGGCCAAAGCCTTATTTCCAGTGAGGGGAAATCTTAATGCTTCAGTATACCAAAACATTTTAGACAATTGTATGCTTCCAACTTTGTAGAAACATTTTGGGGAAGGCCCTTTTCTGTTCCAACATGACTGTGCCCCAGTTCACAAAGCAAGAGCCATAAAGGCATGGTTGGGTAAGTTTGGTGTAAAAGAACTTCAGTGGCCCACACCAAGCCCTGACCTCAACTCCATCAAACACCTTTGGGATGAACTATCATTGAAGATTGCGAGCCAGGCCCTCTCGCCCAATATTAGTCTCTGACCTTACAAATGCTCTTCTTGATGAATTGCCGAATATTCCCACAGAAACACTCTACAAAAAGCTTTTCTAGCTGAACAGGTGGGCCCATATTAATGCCTATGGACTTAAGCCCCATGCACACAGCCATGCCTGTAATCACTATCCACGATTGCGGGCACGTCTAGCTGCTGACGGCCGCCCACATTTTTGGGCCGTGCTCCCATATAAACACAAAAAAACGGACATGCTCCATCATTCCAGGCAAAGATCTACCGATGCAGAAAGGTATCCACAGACAATAGAATAGAATGGGCCTGTAATTACGGACCTTAATTGAAGTCCGTTATTACGGGGGATTTTACAGTCGTGTGCATGGGGTCTTAGAATGGGATGTCAATCAAGCTCCTGTAGGTGTAATGTGTAGGTGTCCCAATATTTTTGTCTATATTCCGTAGTGTATATATGCACACAATTTATAGTCAACTTGCAAGCCCCACCTGTCAAACCAATGGTAAGACAGAAAGAGCACAAATGGGGTAAGTTAGGGGGGGGGGAGTCGTATAGAATCCCTATGGTATCCATAAGAATAAGTTCCATCTGTCCTATCAGCTCACAGGGCGGACTGTTGTGCTGCTGTAAGGATTATAAGCAAATTTTGGCAGGTTTTGTGCAATATTGCATAGATATGAATGTTTTCTTCATGTTTGTCTCTATATTAAGCGGAGGTATCGCAAGTGTTTTTATGCTTGGTGAATAAAATACACTTTTGTTGGATAATCCTGAGTGCCGTCGTTCCTTTCTCCAATTTGTATACATTTACTTCTCTTGGAATCTTTTTTGCTGCGTGCACCACCCATGATTGGAGAGTTGTCTTTTCCTGCTGATGAAAATTTACCTGGTTGTGCTGCTGATCTCCTACATATCTATATTAAAGGGAATGTGTCGCTTGAATTGAAACATTTTTTTTTCAGTTAAACAGTTAGTATTTAAGTCATTAAACATTGTTTTAATTTTTTCACAAGTCAGGAAATATTATAAATTAGATTCTAATTTATAACATTTCCATGTGCTGGTCACTAGAGGGAGCAATTCCCAAAATTGCAGCATTGCAATGTGGTAAAGCAACCTCATTGCTTTATGCTGCAAATTTGGTGTAGACACGCACGCTCTAGTGAGCTCACACAATCCCCCCTCCCTTATCCTGGATAGTGCCAGGAGGAGGTGGTTGAATCTTCTAATCCTCCTACACTGTGCATTCGCTCAGAAAATGGGGGCACACTGTGTAGGAGGATTAGATACAGTGGTAATCAGACAGTATAACACGAACATAATACACACATCACATACACAAACATAACTTACCTGCTCCTGCCGCCGCTGCTGCCTCCGATCCTACTCCTCACGTCTTAGCTGCCTGGAACATATGTCCAGAAGCGGCGAACGCAAGTAGTCATCTTACTGTCCGGCCGCGGCTTCTGGTCCACATGAAAATGGCGCCGGATGTCGCTCTGCCGAAGACCTTCCTTTTGGACCGCGTGGGAGCGGCGCATGCGCCGTTCCCACACAGACGGCGTACACTATAGTGAATGGAACGGCTCCCGTTCGCATTCTCTATGGGGATGTATGTGCCGTATTCCATCTCTGTATGTGTCGTTAATCGACACATACAGAGATGAAAAAAAAATGGCAGCCCCCATAGAGAAGTAAAAGTAAGAAAAAAGTAAGACACAAAAACACAAATAAATAAAATGTATTTTAATAACATACTAAAAGCAAATTTATATATATATTAAAAAAAAAAAAAATTTGCGACACCTTCCCTTTAAACAGAGTACAAGGCTAAAAAGCCAGTTTCCCGCAGGAAGAGCAAATAATGATTCTTTGGTAAGAATCATGCCCTTTCTTTCCATGCAAATGTCAGTGGTCTAATTACTGCATCATTAATACATATAGCACACGCAAAGATATTCAGAGCCTGACTTCATGAGCAAACAAAGCCAGCTGTAATGGATCTTTAATAGATGAAGTGCTGGATGTGATTGCTGTTCTCTATTTTCAGTGCTGCGATTCACAGCAATGTTAAACACAGATCACTTCTGTCTTAGCTTTGATAAGTTAAGGCTGGTAATGAAAAAGCTGGTGTAAATGTCATTGTAAAAATAGCTGCTGCTTGGGGGTAAAATGCTTTCTCAAAGGCTGGCAGGCATTGTTCTTGTTGTGTGGGGGTCGGAGCTCCGTGTAGTACACGGGCTCCACCGTGGCGGTCGGTTTTTAGAGAAGATTACGGGGATTTATAGGAGAACTTGCCCGCTAGGAGGCTGGTGACTGGCATAACGCTTCAGACCAGATGTTTGTGGTGAAAAATTAATAATAATAATAATGTCAAAATTATTATAAAACAAAATAAAGCTGTAACCGACCACTGACCAACAAAAAGGTTATGAATGTGTTGTGTGATTATTTCATGAAGGTAGAGCGGGAAGGGTAACATTTATATGTATGGTTATTATGATCTCCGCAGTCTGGGTTTGGTAAATGCCAGGAGAACGATACATGCCCTACTGCATTGTGCCAACTGTAAAGTTTGGTGGAGGAGGGATAATGCTATTGGGTTGTTTTTCAGGGGTTGGCCAAAGCCTTATTTCCAGTGAGGGGAAATGTTAATGCTTCAGTATACCAAAACATTAAGTAAGACAAAGTAAGACACAAAAACACAAATAAATAAAATGTATTTTAATAACATACTAAAAGCAAATTTATATATATATAAAAAAAAAAATAATTAGCGACACCTTCATGAGCAAACAAAGCCAGCTGTAATGGATCTTAAAGAGGCTCTGTCACCAGATTTTGCAACCCCTATCTCCTATTGCAGCAGATCGGCGCTGCAATGTAGATTACAGTAACGCTTTTTTTTTTTTAAAAACGAGCATTTTTGGCCAAGTTATGACCATTTTTATATTTATGCAAATGAGGCTTTCTAAAGTACAACTGGGCGTGTTTAAAGTTAAAGTACAACTGGGCGTGTATTGTGTATGTACATCTGGGCGTTTTTACTTCTTTTACTAGCTGGGCGTTGTGAATAGAAGTGTATGATGCTGACGAATCAGCATCATCCACTTCTCTTCGTTAACACCCAGCTTCTGGCAGTGCAGACACAGCCGTGTTCTCGAGAGATCACGCTGTGACGTCACTCACTTCCTACCCCAGGTCCTGCATCGTGTCGGACGAGCGAGGACACATCGGCACCAGAGGCTACAGTTGATTCTGCAGCAGCATCGGCGTTTGCAGGTAAGTAGCTACATCGACTTACCTGCAAACGCCGATGCTGCTGCAGAATCAAATGTAGCCTCTGGTGCCGATGTGTCCTCGCTCGTCCGACAAGATGCAGGGCATGGCAGGAAGTGAATGACGTCACAGCGTGATCTCTCGAGAACACGCTGTGTCTGTGCACTGCCAGAAGCTGGGTGTTAACGAAGAGAAGTGGATGATGCTGATTCGTCAGCATCATATACTCCCATTCACAACGCCCAGCTAGTAAAAGAAGTAAAAACGCCCAAATGTACACACAATACACGCCCAGTTGTACTTTAACTTTAAACACGCCCAGTTGTACTTTAGAAAGCCTCATTTGCATAAATATAAAAATGGTCATAACTTGGCCAAAAATGCTCGTTTAAAAAAAAACAAAAAACGTTACTCTTATCTACATTGCAGCGCCGATCTGCTGCAATAGGAGATAGGGGTTGCAAAATCTGGTGACAGAGCCTCTTTAAATAGATGAAGTGCTGGATGTGATTGCTGTTCTCTATTTTCAGTGCTGCGATTCACAGCAATGTTAAACACAGATCACTTCTGTCTTAGCTTTGATAAGTTAAGGCTGGTAATGAAAAAGCTGGTGTAAATGTCATTGTAAAAATAGCTGCTGCTTGGGGGTAAAATGCTTTCTCAAAGGCTGGCAGGCATTGTTCTTGTTGTGTGGGGGTCGGAGCTCCGTGTAGTACACGGGCTCCACCGTGGCGGTCGGTTTTTAGAGAAGATTACGGGGATTTGTAGGAGAACTTGCCCGCTAGGAGGCTGGTGACTGGCATAACGCTTCAGACCAGATGTTTGTGGTGAAAAATTAATAATAATAATAATGTCAAAATTATTATAAAACAAAATAAAGCTGTAACCGACCACTGACCAACAAAAAGGTTATGAATGTGTTGTGTGATTATTTCATGAAGGTAGAGCGGGAAGGGTAACATTTATATGTATGGTTATTATGATCTCCGCAGTCTGGGTTTGGTAAATGCCAGGAGAACGATACATGCCCTACTGCATTGTGCCAACTGTAAAGTTTGGTGGAGGAGGGATAATGCTATTGGGTTGTTTTTCAGGGGTTGGCCAAAGCCTTATTTCCAGTGAGGGGAAATGTTAATGCTTCAGTATACCAAAACATTAAGTAAGACAAAGTAAGACACAAAAACACAAATAAATAAAATGTATTTTAATAACATACTAAAAGTAAATTTATATATATATAAAAAAAAAAATAATTAGCGACACCTTCATGAGCAAACAAAGCCAGCTGTAATGGATCTTAAAGAGGCTCTGTCACCAGATTTTGCAACCCCTATCTCCTATTGCAGCAGATCGGCGCTGCAATGTAGATTACAGTAACGCTTTTTTTTTTTTAAAAACGAGCATTTTTGGCCAAGTTATGACCATTTTTATATTTATGCAAATGAGGCTTTCTAAAGTACAACTGGGCGTGTTTAAAGTTAAAGTACAACTGGGCGTGTATTGTGTATGTACATCTGGGCGTTTTTACTTCTTTTACTAGCTGGGCGTTGTGAATAGAAGTGTATGATGCTGACGAATCAGCATCATCCACTTCTCTTCGTTAACACCCAGCTTCTGGCAGTGCAGACACAGCCGTGTGCTCGAGAGATCACGCTGTGACGTCACTCACTTCCTACCCCAGGTCCTGCATCGTGTCGGACGAGCGAGGACACATCGGCACCAGAGGCTACAGTTGATTCTGCAGCAGCATCGGCGTTTGCAGGTAAGTAGCTACATCGACTTACCTGCAAACGCCGATGCTGCTGCAGAATCAAATGTAGCCTCTGGTGCCGATGTGTCCTCGCTCGTCCGACAAGATGCAGGGCATGGCAGGAAGTGAATGACGTCACAGCGTGATCTCTCGAGAACACGCTGTGTCTGTGCACTGCCAGAAGCTGGGTGTTAACGAAGAGAAGTGGATGATGCTGATTCGTCAGCATCATATACTCCCATTCACAACGCCCAGCTAGTAAAATAAGTAAAAACGCCCAAATGTACACACAATACACGCCCAGTTGTACTTTAACTTTAAACACGCCCAGTTGTACTTTAGAAAGCCTCATTTGCATAAATATAAAAATGGTCATAACTTGGCCAAAAATGCTCGTTTAAAAAAAAACAAAAACGTTACTCTTATCTACATTGCAGCGCCGATCTGCTGCAATAGGAGATAGGGGTTGCAAAATCTGGTGACAGAGCCTCTTTAAATAGATGAAGTGCTGGATGTGATTGCTGTTCTCTATTTTCAGTGCTGCGATTCACAGCAATGTTAAACACAGATCACTTCTGTCTTAGCTTTGATAAGTTAAGGCTGGTAATGAAAAAGCTGGTGTAAATGTCATTGTAAAAATAGCTGCTGCTTGGGGGTAAAATGCTTTCTCAAAGGCTGGCAGGCATTGTTCTTGTTGTGTGGGGGTCGGAGCTCCGTGTAGTACACGGGCTCCACCGTGGCGGTCGGTTTTTAGAGAAGATTACGGGGATTTGTAGGAGAACTTGCCCGCTAGGAGGCTGGTGACTGGCATAACGCTTCAGACCAGATGTTTGTGGTGAAAAATTAATAATAATAATAATGTCAAAATTATTATAAAACAAAATAAAGCTGTAACCGACCACTGACCAACAAAAAGGTTATGAATGTGTTGTGTGATTATTTCATGAAGGTAGAGCGGGAAGGGTAACATTTATATGTATGGTTATTATGATCTCCGCAGTCTGGGTTTGGTAAATGCCAGGAGAACGATACATGCCCTACTGCATTGTGCCAACTGTAAAGTTTGGTGGAGGAGGGATAATGCTATTGGGTTGTTTTTCAGGGGTTGGCCAAAGCCTTATTTCCAGTGAGGGGAAATGTTAATGCTTCAGTATACCAAAACATTAAGTAAGACAAAGTAAGACACAAAAACACAAATAAATAAAATGTATTTTAATAACATACTAAAAGCAAATTTATATATATATAAAAAAAAAAATAATTAGCGACACCTTCATGAGCAAACAAAGCCAGCTGTAATGGATCTTAAAGAGGCTCTGTCACCAGATTTTGCAACCCCTATCTCCTATTGCAGCAGATCGGCGCTGCAATGTAGATTACAGTAACGCTTTTTTTTTTTTAAAAACGAGCATTTTTGGCCAAGTTATGACCATTTTTATATTTATGCAAATGAGGCTTTCTAAAGTACAACTGGGCGTGTTTAAAGTTAAAGTACAACTGGGCGTGTATTGTGTATGTACATCTGGGCGTTTTTACTTCTTTTACTAGCTGGGCGTTGTGAATAGAAGTGTATGATGCTGACGAATCAGCATCATCCACTTCTCTTCGTTAACACCCAGCTTCTGGCAGTGCAGACACAGCCGTGTTCTCGAGAGATCACGCTGTGACGTCACTCACTTCCTACCCCAGGTCCTGCATCGTGTCGGACGAGCGAGGACACATCGGCACCAGAGGCTACAGTTGATTCTGCAGCAGCATCGGCGTTTGCAGGTAAGTAGCTACATCGACTTACCTGCAAACGCCGATGCTGCTGCAGAATCAAATGTAGCCTCTGGTGCCGATGTGTCCTCGCTCGTCCGACAAGATGCAGGGCATGGCAGGAAGTGAATGACGTCACAGCGTGATCTCTCGAGAACACGCTGTGTCTGTGCACTGCCAGAAGCTGGGTGTTAACGAAGAGAAGTGGATGATGCTGATTCGTCAGCATCATATACTCCCATTCACAACGCCCAGCTAGTAAAAGAAGTAAAAACGCCCAAATGTACACACAATACACGCCCAGTTGTACTTTAGAAAGCCTCATTTGCATAAATATAAAAATGGTCATAACTTGGCCAAAAATGCTCGTTTAAAAAAAAACAAAAAACGTTACTCTTATCTACATTGCAGCGCCGATCTGCTGCAATAGGAGATAGGGGTTGCAAAATCTGGTGACAGAGCCTCTTTAAATAGATGAAGTGCTGGATGTGATTGCTGTTCTCTATTTTCAGTGCTGCGATTCACAGCAATGTTAGGGTATGTGCACACACACTAATTACGTCCGTAATTGACGTGTAGTGTCCCACAGGAGCACTACTATGAAAACTATGTTTGTCTTCATGTGTTGTGTTATGTTGCCATCTACAGGTTCAGAAATGTTATGACATTGTGTTTCAGCCTATGCGGAGTGTTTTTCTATAATGTAACAGAAGCTGGGAGGAGTTAATTAGGGAGTGGTTAGAGTGAGTGAGGGGAGTGGTGAGCTAGGAGTGGATGCAGCAGGAGGCACAGTGAAGGTGCTCCTGAGTTCAGCCATTTGCGGATTACAGAGAAAGACAGGCCTAAAGAGATTTATTGGAATAACAGCTCAAGGAGCCAGAAGAGTCCAGAAAGAGAGACTGTGAGTAGAGAGATAATAGCACTCCTGCATTTAGCATTGGGCTACACTGATTGAGCTGAATTTGGATGACATATTTGTATTGTACAATCTCCATCTTGAAAAGTAAAAGTGTGCTGCAAGCTCTCCTGATTAACTGCCACCACCGTCTCCTGTCTTCTATTTGCACTCTACACCAAGGGCACCCCAAATAACACCAGACAGGAGTCAGCCACCAAGGGAGTGCCCCGGGGGAAACAACAGTCATCATCATCATCTTGTGCAACCCCCTCATCACTGTGTGTGTGTCCCTGGGAGGTGGGAAGGCCAGCAAGGCAAAATACCACCGTGACACAAGACAGAGAGCCCAGTATCCACCATTTTGGGTTCCTGCATTCCCCGCCACCCACGGGCCACCACATATAATTTTGGCGTCACGAACAGGATATCTATGGCCTCTGTGCCTTATGAACTAAGTCAGCGCTGATGCGCCACAGCCGGAATAAAAGTTTCCCGCCAAGTCGCCGCCATATTGGAAGTGGCAAGGAGCTGCGCAGGAGAACCCGCGAAAACAGCGGAGCAGCTAAGAGAAAGCTGGTGAGTGCCTGAATAGGCCAGTAAATGAGATTTAAAGTAAAAAGTGGCAGTTAACAGTGTAGAGACACCGGGAAAGATATCCGGAAAAGAGGCTTAGTGCATAGCCTGAAATTGAACACCCGTTGCTAGGGGTTACTGTAGGACTTATTGCAGAAAATGTCTGACGACGGAGATAACGGCTCTCCAAGCCCCAGTGGGTCACCTCCAACAGCGCAAGTGATGCCACTCACTATGCCCTATTACTTTGGAGCACCATGGCTTCCTCGCTACAAAGGCGAAGTTCATTCCCTGAGGGAATTCAAAGAGAAGATGCTGTCCATGTTCCGTTTGTATCCTGTCTCAACAGACCAGAGGGTTGAGATATTGATAGGACAACTAGAGGGCGCAGCATTAAGAGAAGTGAAATCCTGGCCCAGAACAGAGAAAAAAACAGTGGAACAGATACTGGACCGATTGCGTGCCACATTTGAAGTAAGGACTGTGGCAGAGCTCAAGATGAGATTCTTTGGAAAGAAGCAGCAGCCCGGTGAGTCATTGAGAGACTTTGCTTTATCCCTGCAGGAGGCCCAGCGGGCAATTATGCAAGTAGAACCCTTAGAGGCTGCAGAGGCTGACAAGGCCTTAAGGGAGCAGTTTGTTGAAGGAGCTGCATCTGAAGCTCTTAAAAGTCAGCTCAGAATGTTGGCCTCCCAGAACCCAAGCTGTATCTTCTTGGACTTTAAAGAGCTCGCAATTAGAATCCTGGGGACTGAAGCCGCAGCGGTTCAAGCCAAAGTTTTCCCCTATTCCATAGAGACTCCTACGGAGTCGCAAGTAGATCATCCTACAGCAGCGGGAAGTCAAGTTGCACTAGCTCAGTGTGCTCACATGCAAGCTCAAGATCCAGTTGGTGAACTGAGGGACCAAATTGCTATCCTCACCAAGAGCCTCAGTAAAATGTGCCAGAAAATGGAAGATATGGAGCAACGCCAGAAAGAAAGCCGCCGCTACTCCAGTAACAGGTTCAGTAACCGATCAGAAGGGGGAAGTTACCGGAATTGGGGTAGACGCTCTTCTGACAGATTTGATACCACCGGAAGACCCATTTGTCGTAGGTGTCAAAGAGCTGGCCATATTGAAAGAGAATGTCGTCAGTTAAACGACAATCCCCCGAGGCAGAGGACCGCCCCTCGGGAGGAAGACCAATAGGTCCCACAACACCAGAATGGATTCCCCGGTACATTGGGCAGTGTCCAGTGATTACGATCCACCTAAATGGGATCCCACTGTCGGCCTTACTGGACACTGGCTCTCAAGTCACCACTCTGCAGAGAAGTTGGTTTGAGAAGTACTGGGACCTCGACCAGCTGATACAACCCCCAGACACGTGGCTTAACATTGTAGCCAGTAATGGACAATCGATACCCCATCGGGGCTACTGGGAACCCACGATCCAGATGGGAGAAACTGAACTGCCCCAGCAAGGCGTAATTGTAGTGAACGTCTGGGATGATGACTTTCCACCAGTGGTGCTGGGCATGAATGTTCTTAGGAATTGCTATGAAGAGATGCTAGATGCCCTACACCGAGCACTTTCTACAGTCCCTGTCTCCAATCAAAATGCAATTCAGCATGCTATCCGTCTCTTGAATGCCCAACAGAGGTTCACGAATGAAAAGGGTGAGATCTGCCGTGCCCGCATCATGGACTCACAACCAGTGACTCTGGAACCAGAGACGGAAACCATTCTGTGGTGTCGAGCTCGTCCAGGTTTGCAAGGTCAAGATTACCAGGCCCTTGTGGAACCTCTTCTTCTGGAAGATCATCCGACCGTGCTAGCAGCCAGAAGTCTAGTGACTGTTTCTAATGGGAGGGTACCTATTCGCCTCCTGAACATTGGTGATACGGCTGTGGTACTGAGTAAATACCGTCCAGTTGCTAAGCTCTCACAGGTCTTCTTCCAAGATGTCTGGAGCCCTGAGACTACAGTGTTCCAGCAAGCTACCCAGAATCAAGTTACCCCTGAGATGACAATGAAACCCTGGTGGACCGAGATCCATGTTGGCGATGCTAATACTACCGAAGAGGAGATCGAAGGAGCCCTGATGGTGGCCAAAGACAATCAACAAGCCTTCAGTAAACATCCTATGGATTTTGGGAAGGCTACTATCATTGAGCACACCATCCCTACAGGCATCCATCCACCCATCAAAGAAAGGTACCGTCCCCTTCCACCAGCCATGTACCAGCCAGTGAAGAAAATGATTCGGGAGATGAAGGACGCAGATGTGATTCGGGAGAGCTACAGTCCATGGGCTGCACCCCTAGTCCTGGTGAAAAAGAAGGATGGCAACATTAGATTCTGCGTGGACTACCGCAAAATCAATAATATCACTCACAAGGATGCGTATCCCCTGCCACGCATTGAAGAATCCCTGACTGCTTTGGGGTCTGCTGCCTACTTCTCAACTCTGGATTTGACCAGCGGGTATTGGCAGGTACCTATGGCTCCCGAAGATAGGGAAAAGACTGCTTTCACTACTCCCATGGGGTTGTTCGAGTTTAATTGTATGCCCTTTGGGCTATGCAATGCCCCGGGAACCTTCCAGAGGCTGATGGAACGCTGCCTGGGTCACCAAAACTTCGAGACCGTCCTCTTGTACCTGGACGACGTAATCATCTACTCAAAGACTTATGAGGAACACCTACAGCACCTGGCAGAAGTCCTCAAAACCCTCATCAAATATGGCCTGAAAGTGAAACCCTCCAAGTGTCATCTCCTGAAGCCGGAAGTCCATTACTTAGGCCATGTCGTGAGTGCAGAAGGAGTGGTTCCTGATCCAGGCAAAGTAGCAGCAGTAAAGAGCTGGCCAGCCCCTACCACAGTCAAGGAGGTGAGAAGTTTCTTGGGATTTGCAGGGTATTATAGACGGTTCATCCCACACTTTGCCCAGATTGCAGAACCCCTCCAGGGATTGTTAAGAGGTCACTCCAAGGAAGCTATGAAGAGAAGGATCCCGATTGAGTGGGCTGAAGCCCATGAAGCCGCTTTCCAGAAGCTGAAGCAGCTGTTAACCGAACCACCTATCCTGGGATATCCTGACTACAACCAACCCTTTAGGCTGTATACTGATGCCAGCCAGAAGGGATTGGGGGCCGTCCTGTCGCAGGTACAGGACCAGAAAGAGAGAGTCATCGCTTATGCCAGCAGAGGTCTTCGAGGCGCTGAACGGAACGACCAGAATTATAGTTCCTTTAAGCTGGAATTCCTGGCCCTTGTGTGGGCAGTGACCGAAAAATTTAAAGATTACCTGGCTGCAACACCCTTCATCGTCTTCACGGATAATAATCCGCTGGCCCACTTGGATACAGCGCGACTGGGAGCTCTTGAACAGCGATGGGCATCCAGACTGGCGAATTATCAGTTTGTGATCAAGTACCGGACTGGTGCGTCCAACGTGAATGCCGATGCCTTATCCCGTTTGCCTGTGGGTGAAGAACTGGTCCGATGTAATGATGAATGGGAAGAGGTAGAGATGCCTACATTCTATGCTCAGTTTGCAACCCAGAATTCGGTGATCGCTCAGAGGAAGCGAAACGAACATCCGCAACCAAATGTTCCTGACTGCTCCCAAGATTCCAGACAGTGGGCTAGATTCCAACGGGAGAGTAGAAACCTACAGGAATTGCAGACTTCCCTTCTTCAGAAGAGGACTCCGGACCGAATACGTAGAGGTCAAGCTGATCAGGAATTAATTTGTCTATGGAGACTGAGGAATCGACTTTTCGTGTCCAGAGGTCTACTACAGAGGACTGCCCTGGATCCAGTAACGGGTGAGCGTCTACATCAAATTGTGGTACCCCGGCGAGATTCCAAATCCATCTTGGAAGCCTACCATGACAGATCGGGACACTTTGGGGTTCATAAAACGGAAGATACCATACGCCGACGATTTTACTGGATTGGCATGAGAGACGACATAGAGAAGTGGTGCCGAGAATGTCCCACCTGTGCTCAGAGCCGAGGAGAGCGTCATGACCAGAGAGCCCCACTTCACCCCATCATCAGTCATAGACCGCTGGAACTGGTAGCCATTGACCATGTCAAGTTTGAACCAAGCCGCACTGGGTATACTTATGCTATAACTATAATTGACCACTATACGAAGTTCGTGGTAGCTATGCCAGTGAAAGACCTGACTGCCAAGACCACCGCTGCCATCTTTTGGAAGAATTTCGTACTCCCCTATGGCTGTCCGGACAAGATCCTGACTGATCGTGGTTCCGCATTTGAGTCTCAACTGTTCCACGAGTTGTGTTCCCTCTATGGCTGTCAGAAGCTGAGAACTACCGCTTATCATCCACAAGGTAATGGCTTATGTGAAAAGATGAACCAGACTCTTATTGGGATGTTAAGAACTGTTCCGTCCCAGAAGAGGGCTGATTGGCCGACTCTCCTGCCAGAATTGGTGTACCTGTATAACAACACTGTGCACTGCTCCACAGGGTACACTCCTTACTATCTCCTGTTTGGCCGTCAGGGCAAATTGCCTTCGGACTTGGCCATGGATGTCGAAGTTCCAGATACTATCAACCCCCTGCCAAACACAGAGTGGGTGAGTGATCACCAGCGTCGCCTGGCTGAAGCCAACGAGATTGTGGAAAGACGGATGGAAGATGCTCGTCAAAGGCAACAAGCAGGTTTTGATCAAAAGGCCGAAGCAGAACCCTTCCAAATTGGAGACCGTGTGTGGCTGAAAAACAACCATCGTTCAAGTAAGTTGGACAGCAAGTGGCAGAAAGAACCATACACAATTAAGTCCATCCCGCACCCTGGGACTGATGTCTATGAGATTGTGCGCGAAGGCCGAGATTCCCAAGTCGTCCACCGTAATCGTCTCAAGCTCTGCCTAAAGGAAGAGGTACCAGCAGAACCACAGACAACTGAGAAATCTCCTGCAGCTGAACCGCTACCGCCAACAACTAGTATGTCCCCTCTTGATTGGCTGTTCCAACCTGGGCTGTCTATTTTTGTTCCAAGAACTGTTCTTGATCCCGGCGAAGACCAAGTGACCTCGTCATCCGAGTTCCGGCCTGGTCCAGAGGAATCCAGGGACCCTGAAATTGTTATAGAGGAGCCCCTGAGGAGATCTGATAGAGCTACCCGAGGTAAGATGCCAGCTCGATATCAAGATTGAACTGTTGAATCTGAGACTTCATTTTTGGATTATCCTTCACCAGAGACATTGTATTGTTTGCATCCCAATTGGGTAACAAGCCCTTCATTTTCCCCAGTTCATATGACCAGGACTCTTGGACATTTTCCTTGTTCAGCATTATATCCTCATATTCCTCAGAGACTGTATGGACTCTTAGTTTATTATTGCAATTGTGATTAACCTTTGTTTTAGGTTAACCTGCCGCCTGGAGAGTCGGACGCCGAGGACGGCTTTATTTAAAGAGGGGGTGTATGTAGTGTCCCACAGGAGCACTACTATGAAAACTATGTTTGTCTTCATGTGTTGTGTTATGTTGCCATCTACAGGTTCAGAAATGTTATGACATTGTGTTTCAGCCTATGCGGAGTGTTTTTCTATAATGTAACAGAAGCTGGGAGGAGTTAATTAGGGAGTGGTTAGAGTGAGTGAGGGGAGTGGTGAGCTAGGAGTGGATGCAGCAGGAGGCACAGTGAAGGTGCTCCTGAGTTCAGCCATTTGCGGATTACAGAGAAAGACAGGCCTAAAGAGATTTATTGGAATAACAGCTCAAGGAGCCAGAAGAGTCCAGAAAGAGAGACTGTGAGTAGAGAGATAATAGCACTCCTGCATTTAGCATTGGGCTACACTGATTGAGCTGAATTTGGATGACATATTTGTATTGTACAATCTCCATCTTGAAAAGTAAAAGTGTGCTGCAAGCTCTCCTGATTAACTGCCACCACCGTCTCCTGTCTTCTATTTGCACTCTACACCAAGGGCACCCCAAATAACACCAGACAGGAGTCAGCCACCAAGGGAGTGCCCCGGGGGAAACAACAGTCATCATCATCATCTTGTGCAACCCCCTCATCACTGTGTGTGTGTCCCTGGGAGGTGGGAAGGCCAGCAAGGCAAAATACCACCGTGACACAAGACAGAGAGCCCAGTATCCACCATTTTGGGTTCCTGCATTCCCCGCCACCCACGGGCCACCACAGACGGACGTATTTTTGGCCGCAAGTCCCGGACCGAACACAGTGCAAGGAGCCGGGCTCCTAGCATCATACTTATGTACGATGCTAGAAGTCCCTGCCTCGCTGCAGGACAACTGTCCCGTACTGTAAACATGATTACACTACGGGACAGTTGTCCTGCAGCGAGGCAGGGACTCCTAGCATCGTACATAAGTATGATGCTAGGAGCCCGGCTCCTTGCACTGTGTTCGGTCCGGGACTTGCGGCCGAAATACGTCCGTCAATTACGGACGTAATTAGTGTGTGTGCACATACCCTTAAACACAGATTACTTCTGTCTTAGGGTATGTGCACACACACTAATTACGTCCGTAATTGACGGACGTAATTCGGCCGCAAGTACCGGACCGAACACAGTGCAGGGAGCCGGGCTCCTAGCATCATAGTTATGTACGATGCTAGGAGTCCCTGCCTCTCCGTGGAACTACTTGTCCCGTACTGAAAACATGATTACAGTACGGGACAGTTGTCCTGCAGCGAGGCAGGGACTCCTAGCATCGTACATAAGTATGATGCTAGGAGCCCGGCTCCCTGCACTGTGTTCGGTCCGGGACTTGCGGCCGAAATACGTCCGTCAATTACGGACGTAATTAGTGTGTGTGCACATACCCTTAGCTTTGATAAGTTAAGGCTGGTAATGAAAAAGCTGGTGTAAATGTCATTGTAAAAATAGCTGCTGCTTGGGGGTAAAATGCTTTCTCAAAGGCTGAATTTTTTAGATCTGTATTCCTTAAGAATATGAGAATATTAAATATGGTTCAACAATACAGATGACATGAAATAACACTGGCCTCAAATAGTTTGAAGGTCATGATTGTACTCTCTAGCCGGTTCTTTAGACCCTTAGGCTGGGTTCACACGACCATGTTACGTCCGTAATGGACGGAACGTATTTCGGCCGGAAGTCCCGGACCGAACACAGTGCAGGGAGCCGGGCTCCTAGCATCATAGTGATGTACGATGCTAGGAGTCCCTGCCTCGCTGCAGGACAACTGTCCCGTACTGTAATCATGATTACAGTACGGGACAGTAGTTCCACGCAGAGGCAGGGACACCCAGCGTCATATATAACTATGATGCTAGGAGCCCAGCTCCCTGCACTGTGTTCGGTCCGGGACTTCCGGCCAAAATACGTTCCGTCCATTACGGACGTAACATGGTTATGTGAACCCAGCCTTAGGCTGAGATCACACATTGCGTTTTTGTTGCGTTCTAAGCATGCCTTTTTTCTTTTGATCTTAATTAATGTGTCGCATCTTACTCCAACTTTTCCTACTATTAAGGGCTTATTCAGACGAACGTGGTATACGTCTGTGCAACGCGCGTGATTTTCACGCGCCTCGCACGGACCTATATTAGTCTATGGGGCAGTGCAGACTGTCCGTGATTTTTACGCAGCCTGAGTCCGCTGCGTAAAACTCACGACATGTCCGTTCTTTGTGCGTATTTCGCGCATCACGCACCCATTGAAGTCAATGGGTGCGTGAAAATCACGCGCACCACACGGAAGCACTTCCGTGGGACGCGCGTGATTCGCGCAACAGCTGTAAAACTATGAATGAAAACAGAAAAGCACCACGTGCTTTTCTGTTTACAAACATCCAAACGGAGTGTCATAATGATGGCGGCTGCGTGAAAATCACGCAGCCGCGCATCATACGGGGCTGACACATGGAGCTGTTAAGTACCTTTTGCGCGCGCAAAACGCACACGCTCCTGTGAATCCGGCCTTAAGTCTAGCGTATGAAATGGCAGTCTTAATAAATTGCCCCACTAGACTGCTCCTAGTGTGATTCTCCATATGGAGCACTACGATTAACTTCCCTACAAGGTCCATTGAGAATATGTTCATAGAAGAGTCATCCTCCTCTTCTCTTTTCAAAGGTCGAAAAACATGCTATCTCCCCATCTTCGACTGAGTGACGCCCTTATAGATCTTCGACTCAGTGATGCCCTTATAGATCCTCTGAGTTCTGCAATGGATGTCCTGACATAGTCCTTGACCCATGACATTATCTCCTGAGCGGCCGACGATAAAGCAACGTAAGGGCCAGTTCACACAGTTTTTTTTACACGTATTTTGATGTGGTAAACGTGCCAAAAAACAGCCAAAAATGCTTCCCATTGATTTCAATGGGAGGTGGAGGCGGTTTTTTTCCAGCGAGCAGAAAAAACGTCTCGCGGGAAAAAGAAGCGACATGCCCTATCTTCGGGCGTTTATGTCTCTGACCTCCCAGTGACATCAATGGGAGGCAGAGAAAGCATATTTTGCTGCGTTTTTCGCCCGCGGCGCTCAATGGCTGCGGGCGAAAAACGCCGCAAAAAACACCGCAAAAACACGGCAAACAGCGTGCTGGCAGATCAAAATCTGCCTCAAAATTGCAGAATTTTCTGCCTGCAAAAAACTCAGTGTGAACATAGCCTAAGCGTCTAAAGCAATTCACTATGAAAAAACAGCTATGACTAATAATATAGCGATAAAAAAAAAGAAACGGAAGTTATTACAGTGAAGCTTAGTGGTCATTCTTCTGCCACAATAAATCCTCCTGGCACGACACCTCGGAATCCTTGCTAGAAATGCTTAGACAAGTGAGAGCAAACTGCCATAAGGGACCAAAAAGAGCTTACTGATTTGAATAGAAAACAGAAAAGCACCTACCTGTACCATATTGCAGATTAAATCCAGGCAAATACAGCCAAGCACGGGTGGTTTAAATATCCCACCAACTATTAAGGTAGGAGGGCAACGTACTTTTAATCATTGCCTTCTCACCTTGCTAAGACAGCGAAAAAACACCCGGGTAACAGTTAGGCTGGATTCACACGAGCACATTACGTCCGTAATGGACGGAACGTATTTCGGCCGCAAGTCCCGGACCGAACACACTGCAGGGAGCCGGGCTCCTAGCATCATAGTTATGTACGATGCTAGGAGTCCCTGCCTCTCCATGGAACTACTGTCCCGTACTGAAAATATGATTACAGTACGGGACAGTTGTCCGGCAGCGAGGCAGGGACTCCTAGCATCGTACATAACTATGATCCTAGGAGCCCGGCTCCCTGCAGTGTGTTCGGTCCGGGACTTGCGGCCGAAATACGTTCCGTCCATTATGGACGTAACGTGCTCGTGTGAATCCAGCCTTACGGGTCTTAACAAGAGTATATACAGGCACACATAAACCTAAAGTACCTATGCTGGGCTGGAGAACAGAAAAAAAACGCCAATTTCGTCTCCCTGACCTAATCTACCCATCACATGCGTGGAATTGATAGAGCCGCGGGTTGATAAGCCCTGCCCGGGACCTGAGATAGGGCGACCAGCACGATGGAAATTGTTCCAAATTAAGCAAAAATCTCCACCCAGCCCCTGACACTAGGAAGGACGAAGCACAGGAATCTGTTACACCAGATCTTCCCACTCAAAGTACAAAAGGGAAAGGGGAGGGAGTACATAGGATGGGGAGGGAGGAGCTAGGAACCTTTTATAGGGTTGGTTGTTGTTTTATTAATTCTTCATGTCACCTGTCCAAGCACATAACAGTGGGCTAAATCCTCATATGTTTGTGTCTGTGCAGGTCATCCAGGAAGACCCTCTTATTTCTGTAAATCTTTCCCATCAAAAAATAATTAACTTGGTTTCCCCTTTCAAATATACACAATGGCATTTTGGGTATTCTACAAGTGTAAGCTTTCCCCCTATGTCTATAAATGAATGAACAGAATTGGCTTGCTAACGATGTTATAATTATATATTTTATTCTGGTGCTGGATATGTACATAAACTGCATGATGATATCTTGGAGTGTACACTTGACTTGCCTAAGTAGAGTCGTGCGTTAATGAGCCTTTACTTATCCCTTCTATTTCCTCCTCCCCCACCTTGAGAAAAGACACGTGACACCGAGGTTGGATGTGAAATGGCCACAGCAGCCGTTTATTAATTTCACAATTTTGTAAAATGCAATTTAAAATCCGAAACATTCGGATAACTAATTAGGAATCCAACCAGAGAATTCCTCCTAATAATTCACATGACCCAACATGGGTCATAATCATAAATAACATTTAACGTTAACATTAATCCGAGCAGGGGAAGTCCTTGAAGCCATTTTTAGATATTCCTTTTATACCTCGAATTAGCCATCTGCACCACCACCAAGACATTACCTCCAGCCGTAAACCAGCTCAGAAGCACCGCTCACCTCTGCAGATGGCCCCAACCACCAGAAGTCCACCTTAACCCCTTAAGGACGCAGCCTAGTTTGGGCCTTAAGGCTCAGAGCCCATTTTTCAAATCTGACATATTTCACTTTATGTGGTAATAACGTCGGAATGCTTAAACCTATCCAAGCGATTCCGAGATTGTTTTCTCGTGACACTTTGGGCTTCATGTTCGTGGTAAAATTTGGTCGATATATTCAGTCTTTATTTGAGAAAAATTGCAAAATTTAGAGAAAATTTTGAAAAAATAGCATTTTTCAGAATTTAAATGCATCTGCTTGAAAAACAGACGGTTATACCACCCACAATAGTCACTAGTTCACATTTCCCATATGTCTACTTTAGATTGGCATCGTTTTTAGAACATTATTTTATTTTTCTTGGACGTTACAAGGCTTAGAACATAAACAGCAATTTCTCATATTTTTAAGAAAATTTCAAAAGCCTTTTTTTTAAGGTACCTGTTCAGTTCTGAAGTGGCTTTGAGGGGCCTATGTATTAGAAACCCCCATAAAGCACCCCATTTTAAAAACTAGACCCCTCAAAGTATTCAAAACAGCATTTAGAAAGTTTTTTTAACCCTTCAGGCATTTCACAGGAATTAAAGCAAAGTGGAGGTGAAATTTGCAAATTTCGTTTTTATTTCTGAATTTCAATTTTATTCTATTTTTTTTCTGTAACAAAGAAGGTTTTACCAGAGAAACACAACTAAATATGTATTGTCCAGATTCTTCAGTTTTTAGAAATGTCCCACATGTGGCTCTAGTGTGCTCGTGGACTAAAACACAAGCCCCAGAAGCAAAGAAGCACCTAGTGCATTTTGGTGGTGCTTTTTTATTAGCATATATTTTAGGCAGCATGCCAGGTTTGGAGAGGTGTTGAGGTGCCAAAACAGTAGGAATCCCCCAAAACTGACCCCATTTTGGAAACTACACCCCTCAAGGAATTAATTTATGGTTATTGTTACCATTTTGACCCCGTAGTTTTTTCACAGCGCGTATTTGAATTGGGCTGTGAAATTAAAAGAATGACAATTTTTCCAATAAGATGTCATTTTTGATCAGAATTTCTTATTTTCACAGGGAACAAAATGCCCCATTTTGTTGCCCAATTTGTCCTGAGTGCGGCAATACCCCATTTGTGGTGATAAACTGCTGTTTGGGCCCATGGGAGGCCTCAGAAGGAAAGGAGCGCTATGTGTTTGTTGGAGCCCAGATTTTACTGGATTGGTTTTCGGGTGCCATGTCGCATTTGCAGAGCCTCAGAGGTATCAAAGCAATGGAAACCCACCAAAAGTGACCCCATTTTGGAAACAAAACCCCTCAAGGAATTTATTTATGGGTGTTGTGACCATTTAGACCCCACAGTTTTTTCACAGAACTTATTTGAATTGGGCTGTGAATTTAAAAAGAAAAACTTTTTTCCAATAAGATGTAGTTTTGGCTCAAAATGTCTTATTTTCACAACGAATAAAATACCCCATTTTGTTGCCAAATTTGTCCTGAGTGCGGCAATACCCTATTTGTGGCCATAAACTGCCGTTTGGGCCCATGGGAGGTATTAGAAGGAAAGGAGCGCTATGTGTTCTTTGGAGCACAGATTTTGCTGGATTGGTTTTCGGGTGCCATGTCGCATTTGCAGAGCCCCAAAGGTATCAAAGCAATGGAAACCCACCAGAAGTGACCCCATTTTGGAAACTACACCCCTCAAGGAATTCATTTATGGGTGTTGTTACCATTTAGACTCCACAGTTTTTTTCACAGAATTTATTTGAATTGGGCTGTGAATTCAAAAAAATGAATTTTTTTCCAATAAGAGGTAGTTTTGGCTCAAAATTTCTTATTTTCACAAGGAATAAAATACCGCATTTTGTTGCCCAATTTGTCCTGAGTGTGGCAATACCCTATTTGTGGTGATAAACTGCCGTTTGGGCCCATGGGAGGGCTCAGAAGGAAAGGACCACCATGTGGCCTACTGGGAATTTTCTGGTGCTAAGTCGTGTGTGCAGAAGCCCCTGAGGTATCAGTACAGTTGAAACCCCCGAGAAGTGACCCCGTTTTAAAAACGACACCCCTTAAGGAATTCATCTAGAGGTGTAGTGAGCATTTTGACCCCACAGGTATTGTGTAAAAGATAATGTGCAGCAGTTGGTGCAGAGTGAGATTTGCAATTTTCTATATATATGCCATGTCAGTGTCCGATATATTGTGCCCAGCATGTGCCACCGGAGACCTACACCCCATAAACTGTAATGTTGGCTCTCCCGGGTACGGCAATACCCTACATGTGGCTGTTATCAGCTGCCTGGGCACACAGCAGGGCTCAGAGGGGAAAGATGAGGAGGGGTAAGCTGTGCGAAGTGGATCAGAGCGAGTAAAACTGGGG
This sequence comes from Rhinoderma darwinii, assembly GCF_050947455.1. NCBI lineage: Eukaryota > Metazoa > Chordata > Amphibia > Anura > Rhinodermatidae > Rhinoderma > Rhinoderma darwinii. Next base: position 111,798,697 of record NC_134692.1, on the reverse strand, counting down.
TAAATTAAAAATAAAGGGATGGATGATAAATTTGAAAACACTCTTTCATACAGAGCTCTGGTTTTTCGGGACACGCGTCACATTGATATATTGTGTCCTTCCTTATCCCCCTCTTATAGCAGACTCTGCACCTCTTTTGACTTTTTCCCTTCTTGCCAGTTTGGGGAACTTCTCCTAAAAAGTGTTGCCCTGGTACGATGCCTGTGGCCCCGCTTCCAGAAGTACTGTAAGGCTTCAGGACTTGATCTGACAAGTCCACCCCTCCCATGTACCTATTGTAGTCCAGGATGCAGTCTAGTTTGGGGGTCCCTGTACTGGTACCTCGTACAGGTACATGGGTACTGGTGTGGCATCTCCCTGGTCTTGTACTTGACACACAATATGTTGCTGCTTGTGCCCTGCTCTCACCCCTTCTGAGTGTTTGCCCAAGCAGAGTCGTAGGGAGGCCTCTCAGGTTTCTTCTAGCAGTGCCGCATGCCGCAGGACTTCTGGAAGCGAGGCAGTTGAAGAGTGGGACGCTGGTATAAAAATTATCCAGGTAGAGGTGGTAACCCTGGTCCAGCGGTGGGTGCACCAAATCCCACACAATTTTTGTATTAACTCCCAGTAAGGGGGGGCATTCTGGGGGCTGAGAACTGGTGTCCTTCCCTTCATATATCCTAAATTTGTAGGTATACCCTGATGCACTCTCGCACAGCTTATACATCTTCACGCCATACCTTGCCCTCTTACCCGGCAGGTACTGGCGGAATTGAAGCCTCCCTTTCAATACACTTCTCGGGTGTGAATGCTGGGAAAACCGGGCACTGAAACGGTCTAATAGGGGTCTCCGTTTATACAAACGGTCAAAACTGGGGTCATCTCGGGGTGGGCACGGCTCATTATCAGTATAATGTAAGAAGCGAAGTATTGCCTCATTTTTATTTTATTTTTTCGTTTCCAGCTCAGTTCTGAAGTTGCTTTGAGGGGCCCATATATTAGACACCCTTATCAAACACCCCATTTCAGAAACTAGACCCCTCAAAGTATTCACAACAGCATTTAAAAAGTTTATTAACCCTTTAGGCGTTTCACAGGAATTTAGAGCAAAGTAGAGGTGACATTTAATTAATTTAATTTAATTTATTAGGCACCATATCCGGTTTGAGGAGGTCTTGTGGTGCTAAAACAGTGGAAACCCCCCAAAAGTGACCCCTTTTTGGAAACTAGACCCCTTGAGGAATCCATTGTAGTTTTCTTGGGGTGCATGCGGCTTTTTGATCAGTTTTTATTCTATTTTTAGGTGGCGTGGTGACTAAAAAAACAGCAATTTTACTATTGTTTTTTATTCAATTTTTTTTACAGCGTTCACCGTGCGCTATAAATGACATATTCACTTTATTCTGCGGGGCGATACGATTACGGCGATACCAGATGTTTATAGTTTTTTTTTATGTCTTATGGCGTTTGCACAATAAAATACATTTTGTAAAATATAATTTATTTTTTGTGTTTCCTTATTCTAAGAGCCATAACTGTTTTATTTTTCCATCAGGAAAGTCGTGCGAGGACTTATTTTTTGCGTAACGAACTGTAGTTTCGATCAGTACCATTTTTAGGTACATGCGACTTTTTGATCTGTTTTTATTCCATTTTTTGGGAGGTGAAGTGACCAAACAATTGTGATTGTGGTACGGTTTATTATTATTTTCTCTTCCGGCGTTCACCGCGCGGGATAAATAACGACATCGTTTTGTAGTTCAGGACGTTACGGACGCGGCGATACCAATTATGTATAGTTTATTTGTTTATTTATATATTTTTATTAATAATAAAGAACTGATAAGGGAAAAAGGGGGACTTTTACTTTTATTACTTTTAAATCTTTTATTTTCTTATTTTTACACAACTTTTTTTTACTTTTTTACACTTTTTTTACTTTGTCCCACTAGGGGACATGAGGGCAGGAGGCTCTGATCGCTATTCTAATACACTGCACTACATGCGTAGTGCAGTGTATTAGAGCTGTCAGCTGTTCGCTGACAGCAAGCATAGTGGGTCCTGATTTTGTCGGGACCCACTAGGCTTCCGTCGATGGCGTAGCCAGAGTCCATTGTTAGGATTCTGGTTGCCATAGTAGCCATCACGGCCCGCTATCGTGTAGCAGGCCGGCGATGGCAGCTTAACCCCTAAGAAGCCGCGATCGCTATTGAACGCGGCTTCTAAGGGGTTAATCGGCGGGGACCACCGCGATCGGTCCCTGCACACTAAGCTGTGATAGCCTGCTGTCGGAAACAGCAGGTATCACAGCTCAGACACGCGCCGGGGAAAGATGGCGCCGTGTTTACTCAGGTCAGTAATAGTACTGACCTGAGCGCGAACGTTCTACTTAGCAGGACGTACTATTACTGACCTGAGCGCGAAGGGGTTAAAGGGATAACACCCTATGAAGCCTTCCACCATGTACCTTTTTTGGGGGACGCATACCCCCGATGCGACCCCCCCACCATTTTGTACTGACCGACCTCAAGGACTCCCCCCGCCAGCTGCTATGACACCTGGACCTACTCCGAAAGAAAATAAAACAACATGTTAGATAAGAAATACAGTAAACGATGATTATAGACAAACTCACATGAACCACAAGGGATAACCAAACAAAGGGCGGGAGGGTGGGAGCTCTAAATTTTACTTGCTCCTTCTCCCGCTGCTTCCGGCTCACTGCCGAAAACAGCGGGAAACCTAGTAACGTCCCCTAACTCCTCCCTACCTCTCATCTACCTCCCCCTACCTCTCCTATCTAGTTAACCCTTTCCCTCCTATGTCCAGTCATGTCGGCTTCCCCTGAATCCCTGCGGGCTGCGTCCAGCCTCTTCTTGACTTGCCTAAGTAGAGTCGTGCGTTAATGAGCCTTTACTTATCCCTTCTATTTCCTTCTCCCCCACCTTGAGAAAAGACACGTGACACCGAGGTTGGATGTGAAATGGCCACAGCAGCCGTTTATTAATTTCACAATTTTGTAAAATGCAATTTAAAATCCGAAACATTCGGATAACTAATTAGGAATCCAACCAGAGAATTCCTCCTAATAATTCACATGACCCAACATGGGTCATAATCATAAATAACATTTAACGTTAACATTAATCCGAGCAGGGGAAGTCCTTGAAGCCATTTTTAGATATTCCTTTTATACCTCGAGTTAGCCATCTGCACCACCACCAAGACATTACCTCCAGCCGTGAACCAGCTCAGAAGCACCGCTCACCTCTGCAGATGGCCCCAACAACCAGAAGTCCACCTCAAAGGGATAACACCCTATGAAGCCTTCCACCATGTACCTTTTTTGGGGGACGCATACCCCCGATGCAACCCCCCCACCATTTTGTACTGACCGACCTCAAGGACTCCCCCCGCCACAGCGAAACAGGCCTTGACCACCTTAAGCCTGTGAGTTCCGCCACACCACCACCGCCCTTTCAATTCCTTCTGCTATTGCCAGACTCCACAGATCAATCCCAACCTCGGTCAAATGAACCCCATCACTCCTCCAGTAGTTCCCCACTCCTGACTCCAGATCCCTGTGCCGCACACAAACGCCCCCGTTCTTGGCCACAAAAAGGGACACCGCCCGATTAACTTTAATACGAGCCTTATTGACCCTCTCCACTGACCTAGCCAGCCGCCAATGCTTCCTAGGAACAATGTCCGACCAAACTATCACTAAACCGGGATATGAAACCCACAAACACAACATATCGTGTTTGATATCCCGCACCAACTCCCGAAAGGGGCGGACCCCCAAATCATTCCCACCCACGTGCAACACCAAGACTTCTGGAACCCTATCCAGCCGAGAGTATGTCTGGAATTCCGTTAACACCCTGCTCCACGACATACCTCTAAATCCCAGCCAATGCAAAACCGCGTCCTGCCGCGGAATGCGCAACTGGCGACCATCAGGGCGGACGTCCGCCCTCAAAGCCCCCCAATGCACGTAAGAGTGGCCCAACAACCATACAAGACAAGGAAGCTGATCTGAAAAGGAAAAGAAAATTAAATACCAGCACATAAACGTTGTTACCAGCAACATGACTCATAACAAATGGGGGCGCAGGTAGGACTTAAACCTGTTGGACTCCCAACGGCCAATGCGCCGCACCCCATCGTCATCCAACCCCCAGCGCCCCGCCTCAGTTGCTGCGCCAATCCTGAAGGAATGAGAGGAGTAAGGACCCGCCGCGACGCCGACCGCCGCCAGGCATTTTTTAAACACCGCGCCAAACTGAAATCTGGATAAAAATGACCCATCCTCGTAACAAAGCAACGGCAACTCGGGAGACCCCGCCTGTGGTTTAAAAACTCGCATGCAAGCGACCGGACACATCGCTGACCCCGGGAGGGCAAACAAAACTATCCGCTTGCCTTTACCCAGTTGATCAGTTTTTGACCGCCGCAACCATACCTCGAGCCGGTCCCCATATAGGCTCACCTCCCCCCGTCTCAACCCCCCTGCCCGCTTGGTACTAGGTGACACCAGCTCGCCAATTCTAAGAGCCCCAAAGAACGCTAAGGAAAATGCTAACCGAAACAGCTCCACCTCGGATGAAGAATGACAGACAGATACTAGCGATACGCCCAAAGACATGAGAAGAGAAAACGACACGGGCCTTCTACAATCCGCTTCGACCCTACCTCGGCGCAGACCCTTTAAAGCCTGTACCACTAAGAATTCTTTGGATACATCCCGAAAGCCCTGTAACTTAAAACCAAAAGCCAACGCAGAAATAAAACGATTCACCTTTGCCAACGAAAACCCCGCCTCCCAGGCGTCCCCCAACCAGTACAAAAGTGCCACCAACCTGTCTCGATCCGTGCTGACGTTACCCAACACTCTAAACCACTCCTCCCACTGCTTCCAACAGGCAGAATAAGCACTCCACGTTGTGCGCGCCAACGACCTTTCCACCAAGTGCCCTACGGGACCGAGACCAGATCCCAGAGATGTTCCGGACAAGCCAAACCGAGACGGTCCGCTCCCGGTGCCAATTCCCGAAATCGGTCCCACTGCGAGCGAGAAAGAGCATCAGCAATACAATTCTGTACCCCCGGCACATGCACCGCCACCACCCACGCGTTCAAAGATAAGCACACCAAGACTAAATGTCGCAACAACTGAACTACCGGAGGAGAGGATGCAGTAATGTTATTAATGGCCAGCACCACCCCCATGTTGTCGCAGTAAAAATGAACCTTCTTATCCCTGAGCCTGTCCCCCCAAATGGTCGCCGCAACCACGATAGGGAACAGCTCGATCAGGGCCAGATTCCGCGTGAGTCCACTGGACACCCAGCTAGCCGGCCAGTTTCCTGCACACCAAGGACCACCCCCATAGGCTCCAAACCCACCTGCACCAGCCGCATCCGTAAAAATGTGTAAATCACTCGTATCCTGCGCTGGAGCCATCCATAGCGAGCGGCCGTTATACCGGCCCAAAAACTCATCCCAAACTTGCCAATCAGCCTGATGCTCCTCCTTGAGCCGCACAAAGTGATGTGGCGCCCGAACCCCCGCCGTCGCCGCAGCCAACTGCCTACTAAAGACCCTCCCCATCGGCATAATCCGGCAAGCAAAATTCAACTTCCCCAGCAACGACTGAAGATCACGCAACGTAATTTTCTTTAACCTACAAGCCCGACGTACCTCCTGCCTCAAAGACCCTAGCTTATCCGCCGGAAGACGACACTCCATTGCCACCGAATCAATTTCGATCCCTAAAAAACAAATGGTCGATACCGGGCCCTCCGTTTTTTCAGGCGCCAAAGGGTTTCCAAAATCCCTCGCCACCTTCTGCAATGAATGAAGCAAGTTACCGCAAACCGGCGAACCCCCCGGGCCGACGCACAAGAAATCATCCAAGTAATGTATCAACGAGTCGACCCCGGCTACCCCCTTTGTCACCCATTCCACGAAGCTACTAAACGCCTCGAAATATGGGAACACCCCATCGAAAGACACCTATCCACGTAAAAAGCCCCATTCCAAAAACAACCCAACAACCGTTGGCTGTCTGGATGAACCGGCAACAACCGGAACGCCGCCTCAATGTCGATTTTTGCTAACAGCGCGCCAGGACCCGCAGCACGAACTAGCCCCACCGCCTTGTCGAATGATGTATACACTACGGAGCATAACTCATGATCAATCCCATCATTTACCGACGCGCCCTTGGGAAACGATAAATGCTGGATTAAACGAAATTTCCGGGGCTCGCGCTTTGGAACGATGCCCAACGGGGACACCACTAAACCTTCTATGGGCGGATCAACAAAAGGCCCTGCCATGCGACCCAACGAAACCTCTTTAAACAGTTTTTCCGACACGACCTCGGCGTGCAAGTAAGCCGACTTAAGATTCCGCCGTGTAACCGGGACCTCATAGGGAGGCGGAGGAATAATAAAACCAACACAAAACCCTTCGTAAAGGAGCTTGGCCCCCGCCCTATCCGGATACTCATTTAAATACGGGGCCATCCTTTCCACCCTCACCGGCGACACCCCCTTGACTAGCCGAGGAGGACTGGTTCCCTGAACGCTTCTTCCGCATGCATTTGGCAGCCCCGTGGGATGCACCATTACATTCTGAACACACATGCTTGAACTTACACGTGGCCCCAAACTTACACTGGCCATCGTTAAATTGCCAGCAGAATCCCACTTTTGCCCCTGAAACTTGACCGGCCTGGCTGTACTGACCTCCTTGGCCGACGCTCCCGGGAAAGGACTGCTTAACCGGCGCCGTAACCCTCAACCAGAGCGCAATATCCTTCTGGTCCCACCGAATCGCCGGCCGCACCGCTTTTCGCTGACGGAATTGCTCGTCGTATCTTAACCACGCCTGCCCCCCGTATGCCCTATGAGCCTCCCCAATAGCATCAAAATAGCAAAACAGCGCCGAACAATTTTCCGGCGCCTTCTCTCGCTGGCTAAAATGGCAAACGCCTGCGACCAATTGACGAACATCTGCGGGATAAGCCTATACCGCCGACGTTCCTCCTCCTCCTTCTTACTCTCGTCCCGCTTGCTTTTATCCAAGTTGAACTTAGCAAGCGGCAGGAGAGAAAAAATCTCGACATATTCGTCCCTCCAGATCCGCTCACGCACCTCCTGCTTTAAATGCGCCCCCAACGGACCTTCGAAGCAAACATACACCTCCCCGCGAGCACGATCATCAATCCGCACCCTATCGCCATCTTTCTGGGCCTCGGTCTGTACTGATACCGCGACCGCCTCCGTAGCCGCCACCACCAACCCGGGACGCGACTGTAACGATCCCACCTCCCGGGGGCCTTCCCAAACTACCGCCGGGGAAACGGCCGTAACTACTGGCGCCGCCGCCTTATCAAGACGCCCGACCAGCTCCCGCAAACAACCCACCAAATCTGCTAAACCCACGCCGTCGCGCCCGACCGCGCCGCTCCCGGCAGCCGATGCTACGCTTGCCGCCCCCCCACCGCCACCCGACATAAAAATCGCTGGATATGGCAAAGACGGAGTTATGCACTCACCGGGCTGCACAGGCACTGTATTCCCGTCAGCCGGACCATCCTGAACTCGCCGAAAATCGTCCAGTTCGCCTTCCTCCAGTTCCTCTCTCGCAGACGACTGGCCATCTCACCGACATCTCCGACACGGGGACAACGACGCGCTGACAGATGGGCCGGCAACCTGCCGCCCGACCGCGGGGACCCAGACTTCCGACCGGACCTGTTGTCTCGTCGCCGCTGCAGCTCTAGGCGTCCTCCTCGACGGTCTCGATGAAGCCTGCCCCCTGGCCGGAACATCACCATGCGGGGCGGCCGTAACTTGTTCCCCAATTCTTGCATCCGATGGGGGAGGGGTGACAGGGAGCCCGGCCTGCGACTCCCTGGTTACCACCGGACTTCGTCGCGGCTGGGGATTCCTGCCAGGACGCAGGGCCTGGGAAGAGGCGGCCCTCCCAGCTGCCTGGCCTGCAGCGTCCTTTGTAGGGCTCCCCCTGCAACGCCGTGTCCGCGGGACCACCTCAGGGCTGAGGAGTTCTGGAGGGCGGGACCGTCGGGAACGACGGGGAGACCCGGCCCGAGCCACCGTCGCCCCCAACGCCGCTCTCTGCCTCATCCGAGCAGGAGAGGGTGTTGCCAAGTCCCCCCCCGCCGCCACAGGACTATCAATAGGGAGGGGGCCGGGGGAGGGGACCCTGTCCCCCTGCGCAACTGACCTCGGGCGCCGGGCCTGACGTGGCGATGAGTCGGCCCCCGGGAGTCTAGTCAGTGCAGCCACGGTCTCCTCTAACCAGCCGGGACCGTGGAATGCAGCTGCCGCACGCAGCTGTGCAAGAATGCCGACCTCCGACATGGCAGGTCAGCACAGAGCGAGACAACAGCAGGAGCTCTAAATTTTACTTGCTCCTTCTCCCGCTGCTTCCGGCTCACTGCCGAAAACAGCGGGAAACCTAGTAACGTCCCCTAACTCCTCCCTACCTCTCATCTACCTCCCCCTACCTCTCCTATCTAGTTAACCCTTTCCCTCCTATATCCAGTCATGTCGGCTTCCCCTGAAGCCCTGCGGGCTGCGTCCAGCCTCTTCTATATATGCTGCAGATATGTCCTGTAGCATCCATGGCCACGGGCCGTCAGGTTTACTCACCTCCCAACGACCGCAGCCATGGATCCGTGAGCGCTGGTCGCCATCTCCTTCTTAGGAGACACCAGCGCTCACTTCCGCTCCGGTCTGCTGTGTCCCGTAAGGAAATCATCATCATCAACTGCTTCTGATCCTTGCCTGAGTGTTGTTATTTATCCCAAGTCTGTCTTGCAAATGGTCCCTTAGTGTTTCCCGTTCCAGTTGTTACCCGTGCCCTGTTACCTGTTCCTGTATCCTGTGCTGTTCTTGTTGCTGTGCCTACTAGTGTCGGAGTCGTGTCACGTCCTGTGTCATCTGCCACGTCCAGAGGGATTCGCCACGTCTGGCGCAACCTGCGGCACCTGTGACATCCGCCACGTTTGATGTTACCTGCTGCACCCATCTCCATCAGTGCCAGAGCTGCAGCCACTGTCTGGACTATCCAGGTACCCTTGTGCGGGACTTTGTATTCTGGGGTTCCTGTTGTTTGGCCAGCTGCCTGCCTGCTACGGCAGTGCGGTCTAGTGGGTCCACAAACCCGCTACGTGACAGTATGCTCAGGCCATGGACCCCGCTGGTCAACCTGAGACCTTGACGACACAAGCCACACTGGCCGAGATGGAGGATCGCCAGTCACGACAAGACCAACTCCTCCTGTCGATGAACGCCATAGCCCATCGGCTGCTTGTTCCAACCACAGTCGTCCCTGCACCAATTCCAGCTGTTCCTCCTGTTACACTTCCTGTCTGTACCGGTACCGATCCCCTGTGCTTCCTGCCGCTACCTCCACGCTATGAGACCCGAGGACCTGCAGGGGATTTTTGAATCAGTGCCAGATCCACTTCAGACTACATGCCGGGTCCTTCTCTTCGGATGACGTCAGGATCGCCTTCATCATCTCTCTCCTTACTGGCAAAGCCCTGGCATGGGCTAATCCTCTGTGGGAACTTCAGGGACCAGAGACCCGTGACTTGCAGTGCTTCTTACAGACCTTCCGCTCGATCTTTGAGGAACCTGGGAGAGTTTATTCGGCTGCTGCATCCTTGCTGACCCTACACGAGGGAGACCTCTCCATGGGCGAGTATGCCATTCAGTTCCGTATCCTGGCTGCCGAGTTGACCTGTAACAACGAGGCTTTGGTGGCCACATTCTGGCAGGGACTATCTTCAGGGATTAAGGACGAGCTGGCTGCTCGCGATCTGCCATCTACCCTGGACCATCTTATCCTACTCGCCTCCCGGGTTGACATGGATTCTACTTTCCTGCAATCCTCCTCAGTCGTCCCACCAGAGTAACCAAGCCAAATTGTCTATCCGGGAGAAACAACGCAGACGCACTTCTGTACTTTGTTTGTATTGCAGCCTCGGAGGCCATATTTTGCGTCTGTGTCCCCAGAGGCCAGAGAGACCCCATTGCCTAAGATTGGTTGGAGCAACAACCCTAGGTGGAACGGTACCTAATAGAGCATTCTGTTTCAAGCTGACTATTCCTGTGACCCTAGTATCCGGCGAGAGGACGCATCGGGTTTCTGCCTATCTTGACTCTGGGTCTGCGGCAAACTTCATTCAAAAGGAGTGGGTCATCTTCAGTTGCCCACAGTTCCCCTAGTTAATGGCTGCCTCTGCCTGATCCTATAGTTTCTAAAACCAAGCCATTGAAGCTCCAGATTGGAGTCCTTCATTCTGAACTGATTTCTTACCTTGTTTTACCCAAGGCCATCAATCCTGTTCTGTTGGGTCTGCCTTGGCTTCGACTACATACCCCAGTCCTGCACTGGAATTCTGGAGAGGTTCTCCAATGTGGCTCCAAGTGCCTTGGTCATTGTCTGTTGCAGATCCATCCTGCCCAGCCTCCTCTGCCTCAGTCATTGGCAGGACTGCCCCCCCCAGTTTGCTCAGTTTGCAGATGTTTTCAGCAAAAGGGAGACTGAGACCCTGCCTCCACATCGGACTTATGACTGCCCCATTGAACTTGTTCCTAATGCCTCTCACCCCCGTGGCCGAGTATATCCTCTCTCCTTGCCAGAGTCTCTATCCATGTCGGCCTATATCAAGGAGAATTTGGAGAGGGGTTTCATACGAAAGTCTTCCTCCCCAGCCGGGGCTGGATTCTTCTTCATTAAAAAGAAGGATGGATCCCTTCGACCGTGCATTGACTACAGTGGTCTCAACCAGATCACGGTCAAGAACAAATACCCGTTGCCACTTATATCCGAGCTGTTTGATCGCATACGAGGAGCCAACATTTTTTCTATGCTAGACCTGCGGGGGGCTTATAACCTACTCCGGATTCACCGGGGTGACGAATGGAAGACGGCATTTAACACCCGGGATGGGCATTAGGAATACCTAGTGATGCCCTTCGGACTGTGTAACGCTCCTGCAGTGTTTCAGGAGTTAGTTAATGATATCTTCCGAGCTCTCCTCTATGTCTGTGTTGTTGTTTATCTCGATGATATTTTGATTTTCTCCCCAGATCCAACGACTCATCAGAGGCATGTCCGTCAGGTTCTACTACGATTAAGGGAGAATAGTTTATACGCCCAGCTGGAGAAGTGCGTCTTTGAGAGGAGTTCTCTGCCCTTCCTAGGCTATATCATCTCGGATCAAGGTCTCAAGATGGATCCTGAGAAAGTGAGAGCTGTCCTGGAGTGGCCACGTCCTCAAGGCTTAAGGGCCATACAGCGTTTCCTGGGATTCGCCAATTTATACCGGCAGTTTATTCCAACTTCTCATCTCTGACGGCTCCCATCTCTACCCTTACCAAGAAGGGTGTGAATGCCAAGGTGTGGACTCCAGAGGCAGAGTCTGCATTTATTAGTCTCAAGAAAGCCTTCACTTCAGCTTCGATCCCCCATCATCCTGACGTATCTCGGCAGTTCTCACTGGAAGTGCACGCTTCGTCTGTTGGTGCTGGTGCACTTCTGTTCCATAGGAGCTCCAGAGGAAAGGCAGTAGTATGTGGCTACTATTCTAGATTTTTTTCTTCTGCTGAGCGCAATTACTCTATTGGAGATCGTAAGCTACTGGCCATCAAATTGGCTCTGGAGGAGTGGAGACATCTTCTGGAGGGCGCAGCTCACCCCATCCTGATCTTCACCGACCACAAGAACCTTACCTACCTTCAGTCTGCCTGTACATGCATCAAGTATCAGATAACTAGAGTGGGGTGCACAGAGGGGCAAACCATGCGGTAGTGTCTATGTTCCCGAGGCACACCACTATATTATGTTCCGATGCTAATTGATGCCTGTGGAATAAATCTGTATATGACCGCGCTAAACATTGACAGGTGCCTTATTTTGTTTTATTGTCAGCAACCTTATCAATGATAGCAATCTGATGAGATGATTTCCACAGCAAAATGAACCAGTACCTATGTTACAATTAGTGCCAGTAACACTTGATATTTGTTGTGAGTGTCTGGCAATGTTTAGCGCGGTCATATACAGACTTATTCCACAGGCATCAATTAGCATCGGAACATAATATAGTGGTGTGCCTCGGGGACATAGACACTACCGCATGGTTTGCCCCTCTGTGCACCCCACTCTAGCTATCTGATACTTGATGCATGCATCCTTTTCCCTTCATTCCCATCCTACCATCTTATCATATATAGGTTGAATGGATTTGTCAATTTTATGGGGTGTACTTTAATGAGGGACCGTTCACCCCATCCCTGTTAACTATATTATACCTCTCTAAGCTGGCAATTTTATTACTGAATTTTCAATAATTCAACATAAGAGATCAGTTGATCTTTATGCTTCTTGCCCTTCTTTCCCCCACTTCTTCCCCTTCCCTTTCTATTTGTTTAAATGGGAATAAATGTTATTATTTGTTTAAGGGAACCATGTGGGACACAATCTAGAAGCAACACTGTGTGTGGCACCATCTACCAGGGTCACTGTATGTGTGGCATTGTCTACCAGGGGCACTGCGTGTGTGGCATTATCTACCAGGGGCACTGTGTGTGTAACATTATCTACCAGGAGCACTGTATGTGGCACTATCTACCAGGGGCACTGTGTGTGGCACTATCTACCAGGGGCACTGTGTGAAGCATTATCTACAAGGGGCACTGTATTTGGCATTATCTACCAGGGAAACTGTGTTTGGCACTACCTACCTGGGGCACTGAGTGTGGCATATCTACAGGTGGCAGTGTGTGGAGCACTATCTACAGATGGCACTGTGTATGGCAGTGTCTACAGTGGGCACTGTGTGCGGCAGTGTTTACAGGGGGCGCTGTGTGTGACAGTATATGTCTTTTTTGATTAGGGCTGTCAGACATTACTTTGCTGGGGGCCCCAGAAATGCTAAATCTGCCCCTGCGTGTCTTTCACTAGTTTATGATGCTCTCGGACAGAGCAGCACAAAAATCTGACAGAACCGGCGGAACCTGATAAATTAGACAGATTGGCTGCAACATCATTATGAGTTATCATTATCATTATTATGCTTTCCGACATCAGTTGTCAGGAGGAAAAGAAGGAACTCCAACATGCCAGATGCATTGTTCGCATGGGAGATAAGTTGCTCCCAGATGTGTCTGGCAGTGGCCTTTTCCTCTCTTCCCATTGAAATAAACATGCACACTCGGTCCAAATCTTTGCTGACAGCTACACTATATGGACAAACGTATTGGGACACCTACACATTAGCTTTTGTGACATCATATTATATATCCATAGCCAATAGTATGGAGTTGCAGCTAAAACAGCTTTCACTCTTCTGGGAAGGCTATCTACAAAATTTTGCAGCGTGTCTTTGGGAATATTTGCCCATTCATCCTGAAGAGCATTTGTGAGGTCAGACAGTGATGACGAGATGACCTGGCTTACAATCTCCGTTGTAGTTCATCCCAGAGATGTTCTATGGTGTTGAGATCAGGGCTCTGTGCGGTCCAGTTCTTCTACACCAAACTCACCCAACCATGTCTTTATGGACCTTGCTTTGTGCCCTGGGGGACTGTCATGCTGGAATAGAAAAGGGCTTTCCCCAAACTGTTCCCACAAAGTTGGAAACTACAATTGTCCGAAATGTCTTGGTATGCTGAATCATTAATATTTCCCTTCACTGGAACTAAGGGGCCTAGGTCAAGCTCTGAAAAACAACACCATAACAATACCCCTCCTCCACCAAACTTTACAGATGGCACAATGCAGTCAGGCCGCTAACGTTCTACTGACATTCGCCAAACCCAGACTTGTCCATCAGACTGCCAGATAGAGAAGCGAGATTTGTCACTCCACAGAACACGTCTCCACTGGTTTAGAGTCCAGTGGCGGCGTGCTTTACATCACTTCATCCGGGGCTTGTCATTGTGCTTAGGGATGTAAGGCTGGCATGGAGCTGCTCAGGCCATATATACCCATGTCATGAAGCTTTTTTCACACAGTTTTTATGCTGATGTTAATGCCAGAGGGGGTTTGGAAATCTGCAGTTATTGAGTCAGCCGAGCTTTGGTGATTTTACTATATGCCCCAGCACTCGGCGACCCCGCTCTGTAATTTTACGTTGCCTGCCACTACATGGCTGAGTTGCTGTGGTTTCTAAACGCTTCCACTTTGCATTAATACCACTCACAGTTGATCGTGGAATTTCTGGGAGGGAAGAGATTTCATACACTGACATGTTGCAACGGTGCCATCTTATTACAGTACCACGCTCAAATTCAGTGAGATCATGGAACTGTAGGCCCCATTAAACATGAACTTAATAATAAATAATTAGACGCAAAACGAAAAACCAGGGGATGGTGAAAATAGGCCACGGTTTTTTAAGGGTAAATAAACTTCACAAACAGTTTGGTAAATCTCAAGACCAAAAATTAAAAAAACACATATAATTTAATCAATCATAATGAACATAACATAATAAAAGTCAAACTGTCAATTCCATGTCCACCCATCCTCAGCTGGGCGACTAACCCCCCCACTAATAAACAAGCATGACAAGGGAGGGAGGGATGGGTTGAATTTCAGTCAGCTGCTGACTGTTGCAGCACTGAGTCAGAGAATTTATAAACATCCACAGTTCCCGCTCTTTTCTTTATCGCCAATCAGGAAACAGGGATCCACATCTGGAAGAACCGAGAATGTTCTAGCGATGCACTGGACAAGGGGAACAAAGTCGGGGAAAACCATTGGCCAGAAATGAAATAAATAAATAAAAATCAATAATAGAGCCACAATTTCATGTATTCAACCCTCAATTGAAGAGGGGGGGGGGCTTCTATTCTTTAACAAATGGCTAGGTGCTGAATTCAATGAGGTGTGTCCCAATACTAGGAGGTTCCCAGAGGCAATACAGGAGGTCATACTAACGGCAAAATAGGTTTGTATTGCAGACCCGAATTTCAGCCATGTGACTTTGTGTGCCTCCTTAATCTGTGTTCATGAGGCCTAAGAATTATGATTGCTATGAATACAACATCTTTATAGGAAAGCTTTATGAGTGGCAAGCCGTCTTTATTTTGTGCTATGGTTTTACATATTTTTCTTTACTTATGAGAAATAAAAGTATATGAAGGTAGTTAAACTTAACAGTCCCTGTATACTGTGTTTTTCTAGTGCAAGATACTTGGTACCCATCTGCTTTTAGGAGATAGCTATCTCTGCCTTTTGCATTTTAAAGCATTACATTAAAATCCATTAGGCTTTTCCTATTGTTTATCATGTGATAATAGAGCCGGAATACGCCACTTACAGAAGTGCAGTTATTATGTCTAAATCTGCGTTCAAAATGAAACCCGAATACAGCAATTGACAGTCTACATACAAGTGAATCTGCTAGTAAATTAGCAGTAGCTATAGATACTACAGCAAGTCATCAAATTGCTGGGTAATTATATGATGTTGCATCTTGATCTGCCAATTAAGAGGTCTAATTTTAACATTGCACAGTCACAGCTAAAATGGAAATACTGTTCTTATCCAAGGAAAGCATGAAAATCACTCAAAGTTCTTTCAATGGAAACAGTTCATGACTTTCATGTAGCAATATGTGTACCTGTCTTTTCAATTACACCCAGCCTTATTATTTCTGATAATTTTAACTTATCTAGTGAGGGTTGATGTTAATTACATAAATAGACGGTAGTAAGTTGGTAGACATTACTGGGAGAGATTTTCTAAGCCAAATGCATATAAATGATATTGCAAATTGTGGCAAAATAAAGGAAAACATGGCATGCCATTTAGAAATTTCTGCACCTACCTCGACAGTTCTGAAATATTTCTAAAAAAAAAAAAAAGTGTGTCTAAGAAAAGTTGGAAAGTGGGCCAACTTTATTAAAGACATGCGTCAGTTTGGTATAAAGTACTGGCATACATGTAAAGATGTCATGAGGTGGAATAAAGAAGAGAACAGACAGTGTCTAACATGCATAGCAAGTTCCACCAAATTTTACCATGCCACAGGCATTTTTGTAAAAAAAATTTAATTTGGTGCAATTTGCACCTTTTTTGTTGTATCATATGACAATATAGATAAATCTCCCCCATAGAGTCAAATGAGGTTGGATTCACAGATTCTTTTTTCATGCAGTTTTTAAAGAGGCTCTGTCACCAGATTTTGCAACCCCTATCTGCTATTGCAGCAGATAGGCGCTGCAATGTAGATTACAGTAACGTTTTTATTTTTTAAAAACGAGCATTTTTGGCCAAGTTATGACCATTTTTGTAGTTATGCAAATGAGGCTTGCAAAAGTACAACTGGGCGTGTTGAAAAGTAAAAGTCCAACTGGGCGTGTATTATGTGCGTACATCGGGGCGTTTTTACTTCTTTTACTGCCTGGGCGTTCTGACGAGAAGTATCATCCACTTCTCTTCAGAACGCCCAGCTTCTGGCAGATCACGCTGTGACGTCACTTCCCCAGGTCCTGCATCGTGTCAGACGAGCGAGGACACATCGGCACCAGAGGCTACAGTTGATTCTGCAGCAGCATCAGCGTTTGCAGGTAAGTAGCTACATCGACTTACCTGCAAACGCCGATGCTGCTGCAGAATCATCTGTAGCCTCTGGTGCCGATGTGTTCTCGCTCGTCCGACACGATGCAGGACCTGTGAGTGACGTCACAGCGTGATCTCTCGAGAACACGCTGTCTGCACTGCCAGAAGCTGGGCGTTGTGAAGAGAAGTGGATGATACTAGTAAAAGAAGTAAAAACGCCCCGATGTACGCACATAATACACGCCCAGTTGTACTTTTACTTTTCAACACGCCCAGTTGTACTTTTGCAAGCCTCACTTGCATAAATACAAAAATGGTCATAACGTGGCCAAAAATGCTTGTTTTCTAAAATAAAAACGTTACTGTAATCTACATTGCAGCGCCTATCTGCTGCAATAGCAGATAGGGGTTGCAAAATCTGGTGACAGAGCCTCTTTAAATCAAAGTCAGGAATGTATAGAAAAAGAGAGAAGTGTATGGCCACTTTCTCGGCAGTATTTTGGTGGTCAGTATTTTGCAACAGTATTTGGGAGCCAAAGCAAGAAGTGCACCCATTCAAATGATTGGACGATCGAGAAAGTACTTAATGTAGATATCCACACCTACTCCCACTATGTGAGAAATAATCCAGCCCTGACCCCCAAGAAGCAGACGCTCTTTCTAAATGGCTGTCCTATCACCTCTTTCCAAATGTTTACATAACCAATTTCTGCTCCGTATTATTTCCCATAAAACTAAATGCACTAAGTATACTATACATTTTAACTCCTTTCTGTTTAATGGGAGTTACAGAAACAGCTGAGCGGAGCTTACTCGGCTGTTTTCCTAACTCCCATTGAACAAAATTGTTGTTATGGAAACAGCCGAGCAGCGCTTGTTCGAATGTTTCCGGAACTACCATTGTACAGAATGGAGAGAGCTGCGTGCGCACGCAACCCTCCCTCCATAATTATACACTACCAATGCGGAGGACAACCTAGATACCCCTTTAGAATCATACAAAATATATAGCTTCAAATAATATATAGTATATGGGGGAAGGGCATAAAGCACAATGCATGCCCATGACTACTAGTAACACTAGCGGTGACTCATGCAGTACATTAGAAGAACAACCTAAAAAATTGAGTCAAAACCAAACTATGATGAAAAATTTTAATTTTAATTTTTATTGACACATAACAAGAGAAAAATAAATATAATTGCTCACATGTTAAAAGACAAGGATGACTACCACAGTGTGGAAGAGAAGGAGGCCAGACACATGTATATATTGGGGCTAGTATTGTAGCATATGCATGAAATGGATGGTACAAGAGTGCATAAATAAATAAATATTATGCAAATATTATGCAAATATTATTTTTTGCTGATTTTCCTAAATAGTCGATGCAAGTGACAGTCAGTATAATCTTCAAGCCATCAACCGTTGGAGTATAATGCAAATTTTATTGAACAAATCCCCTAATGATAACAGGTTTTTTTTTATAAGTACAAAACTCAAAATGCACTGTTTCAAATTATTATGCACAACAGAGATCAAAACATTTTAAAGGTTGTAAAGAGAACTAAAATGGTAATTTGTTGAATTTGCAGCATCAGGAGGTCATATTTACAGAAATCAAAAGCTCTTTCATGAGATGGTGCATTGTCATGCATGAAGATAATTTTGCTACAGAAGGCACGGTTCTTCTTTCTGTACCATGGATGAAAGTGATCAGTCATAAACTCTACCTACTTTGCAGAGGTAATTTTCACACCGTCAGGGACCCTAAAGGGGCCTACCAGCTCTCTCCCCATGATTCCAGCCCAAAACAAGACTCCGCCACCTCCTTGCTGACGTCACAGCCTTGTTGGGAAATGCTGGCCATTCACCAACCATCCACTACTCCATCCATCTGGACCATCCAGGGTTGCACGGCACTCATCAGTAAACAACACGGTTTGAAAATTAGTCTTCATGTATTTATGAGCCCACTGCAACCGTTTCTGCTTGTGAGCATTGTTTAGGGGTGGCCGAATAATAGCTTTATGCACATTTGCAAACCTCTGGAGGATCCTACCCTTGAGGTTCGCGGGACTCCAGATGCACCAGTGGCTTCAAATACCTGTTTGCTGCTTTGCAATGGCATTTTAGCAGCTGCTCTCCTAATCCTATTAATTTGTCTGGCAGAAACCTTCCTCATTATGCCTTTATCTGAACGAACCCGTCTGTGATCTGAATCAGCCACAAATCTTTTCACAGTACGATGATCACGCCTAAGTTTTCTTGAAATATCCAATGTTTTCATACCTTGTCCAAGGTATTGCACTATTTCACGCTTTTCGGCAGCAGAGAGATCCTTTTTCTTTCCCATATTGCTTGAAACCTGTGGCCTGCTTAATAATGTGGAACGTCCTTCTTAAGTAGTTTTCCTTTGATTGGGCACACCTGGAAAACTAATTATCACAGGTGTCTGAGATTGATTACAATGATCCAAAGAGCCCTGAGGGTATGTTCACACGATGCGAGGCATTTACGTGTGAAAAGACAGACTGTTAACAGCTGCCTCGTTTCACACGTAAATGCTCCTCCTCGCATTTTGCGAGCCGTCTGAGACGCTCGTAAATCTTGAGCTGTGCTTCATTGAGTTCAATGAAGAACAGCTCAAATTACGTGGCAAAGAAGTGTCCTGCACTTCTTTGCCAAGGCAGTCCATTTACGTGTCGTCGTTTGACAGCTGTCAAACGACGACGCGTAAATTACAGGTCGTCTGCACAATACGTCGGCAAACCCATTCTAATGAATGGGCAGATGTTTGCCGACGTATTGGAGCCCTATTTTCAGACGTAAAACGAGGCATAATACGCCTCGTTTACGTCTGAAAATAGGTCGTGTGAACCCAGCCTAAGACACAATACCATCCATGAGTTTAATTGAAAAACTAATAATTAAATGTTTATGACACTTAAATCCAATGTGCATAATAATTTGGAACACTGTGCACATATCAAAAAGACTATGCAAAGTCCCAGTTAAATGGTATATGACTTATAACTATTGGTGCAATTGGGCACCTATTTTGCATAAGTCATTAATATGAAATACACATGCAGCTAGATGAAAGTGGCCTACCCATGCAGTATCAAACTGTTGTCTGGCGTCATAACCCAAAGCGCGTGTTTCGGCGAAATACGCCCTAGTCCGTGTGTGTGTGTGTGTGTATATATATATATACATACATACATATATATATATATATATATATATATACATATATATATATATATATATATATATATATATATATATATATATATATATATAAATCACTTTCAAAGGTTTATCTAGTCTTTAAATTAATTATTAACCCCTTCCCGCTCCTTGACGTACTATTATGTCATGGCAGCTGTATCGTTCGCGTTCCATGACGTAATAGTACGTCTCGGGAGTAACGGCCGTTTCGGCCGTCCTCCCGACACATACAGGAGCTGTGACGCTGCTGTCTTGTTCAGCAGCTGTCACAGCTCCTACAGCGGGGACCGATCGCTGTGTCCCCGCTGATTAACCCCTTAAAAGCCGCGTTCTATAGAGATCGCTGCTTTTTAGGGGTTAAGCTGCCATCGCCGGCCTGCTACGCGATAGCGGCCAGCGATGGTGACTATGGCAACCGGACACCAAACAATGGCGTCCGGCTATGCCATAGACGGAAGCCTAGTGGGTCCTGACAACGTCAGGACCCACTATGCTTGCTGTCAGTGAGTAGCTGACAGTTCTAATACACTGCACTACGCATGTAGTGCAGTGTATTAGAATAGCGATCAGGGCCTCCTGCCCTCATGTCCCCTAGTGGGACAAAGTAATAAAGTTAAAAAAAAGTTAAAAAAGATATGTAAAAATAAGAAAATAAAAGATTTAAAAGTAATAAAAGTAAAAATCCCCCCTTTTCCCTTATCAGTCCTTTATTATTAATAAAAATATATAAACAAACAAATAAACTATACATAATTGGTATCGCCGCGTCCGTAACGGCCTGAACTACAAAATTATTTCATTATTTATCCTGCACGGTGAACGCCGTAAAATAAAATAATAATAAACCGTACCACAATCACAATTCTTTGGTCACTTCACCTCCCAAAAAATGGAATAAAAAGAGATCAAAAAGTCGCATGTACCGAAAAATGGTACTGATCGAAACTATAGTTCGTTACGCAAAAAATAAGTCCTCGCACGGCTTTATTGATTGAAAAATAAAAACGTTCTGGCTCTTAGAATAAGGTAACACAAAAAGTAAATGATTGTTTACAAAACGTATTTTATTGTGCAAACGCCATAAGACATAAAAAAAAACTATAAACATCTGGTATCGCCGTAATCATATCGCCCCGCAGAATAAAGTGAATATGTCATCTATAGCGCACGGTGAACGCTGTAAAAAAAATAGAATACAAAAACAATAGTAGAATTGCTGTTTTTTAGTCACCACGCCACCTAAAAATAGAATAAAAATTGATCAAAAAGCCGCATGCACCCCAAGAAAACTACAATGGATTCCTCAAGGGGTCTAGTTTCCAAATTGGGGTCACTTTTGGGGGGTTCCCAATGTTTTGGCACCACAAGACCTCTTCAAACCGGACATGGTGCCTAATAAAAAAGAGGCCTCAAAATCCACTAGGTGCTCCTTTGCTTCGGAGGCCGGTGCTTCAGTCCATTACCGCACTAGGGCCACATGTGGGATATTTCTAAAAACTGCAGAATCTGGGCAATACGTATTAATTTGCATTTCACTGATAAATCCTTTTGTGTTATAAAAAAAATGGTATAAAGAGGATTTTCTGACAAAAAAAAAAATGTAAATTTGACCTCTACTTCTTTGCTCTAAATTTTTGTGAAACACCTAAAGGGTTCATAAACTTTCTAAATGCTGTTGTGAATACTTTGAGGGGTCTAGTTTCTAAAATGGGGTATTTCATAGGGGTTTCTAATATATGGGCCCCTCAAAGCAACTTCAGAACTGAACTGGAACCTAAAAAAAATAAATAAATGAGGCAATACTTCGCTTCTTACATTATACTGATAATGAGCCGTGCCCACCCCGAGATGACCCCAGTTTTGACCGTTTGTATAAACGGAGACCCCTATTAGACCGTTCCAGTGCCCGGTTTTCCCAAGCATACACCCCCGAGAAGTGTATTTCTATTGATGAGTCCCTGGTACATTTTAAAGGGAGGGTTCAATTCCGCGAGTACCTGCCGGGTAAGAGGGCAAGGTATGGCGTGAAGATGTATAAGCTGTGAGAGTGCATCAGGGTATACCTACAGGTTTAGGATATATGAAGGAAAGGCCACCCCCAAACCAGACTGCATCCTGGACTACAATAGGTACATGGGAGGGATGGACTTGTAAGATCAAGCCCTGAAGCCCTACAGCGCTATGCGGTGTGGTATAAGAAGCTGGCCGTGCACATCATACAGATGGCTTTGTACAATGCAAACGTGCTACGTCGATGTGCAGGCCAGACGGGAACTTTCCTGGAATTTCAAGAGGTGATTATCAAGAACCTAATCTTTAGGGACCAAGAAGGGGGGGCACCCAGTACTTCTGGAAGCGAGGCCACACGCATCGTACCAGGGCAACACTTTCCAGGAGAAGTTCCCCAAACTGGCAAGAAGGGAAAAAGTCAAAAGAGTTGCAAAGTCTGCTATAAGAGGGCGATAATGGATGACACAATATATCAATGTGACACGTGTCCCGAATAACCAGAGCTCTGTATGAAAGAGTGTTTTAAAATTTATCATACATCCCTTGGTTTATAATTTACCCCAATTTTACTTACCCTGATGCACTCCACACAGCTTATCCCCCCTCGTCTTTCCCCTCTGAGCCCTGCTGTGTGTCCAGGCAGCTGATAACAGCCACATGTAGGGTATTGCCATACCCGGGAGAACCCACATTACAGTTTTTGGGGTGTAGGTCTCCGGTCAAAATGCTCACTACACCTCTAGATGAATGCCTTAAGGGTGTAGTTTTTAAAACGGGGTCACTTCTTGCGGGTTTCAACTGTACTGGTACCTCAGGGGCTTCTGCATACATGACTTCGCACTAGAAAATCCCCAGTAGGCCAAATGGTGGTCCTTTCCTTCTGAGCCCTCCCATGGGCCCAAACGGCAGTTTATCACAACAAATGGGGTGTTGCGGCACTCAGAACAAATTGCGCAACAGGATGGGGTATTTTGTTTCTTGTGAAAATAAGAAATTTTCAGCCAAAACGACATATTATTTGAAAAAAATAATTTTGTTTTCATTCCCAGCCCAATTCAAATAAGTTCTGTGAAAAAACTATGGGGTCAAAATGGTCACAACACCCATAAATGAATTCCTTGAGGGGTGTAGTTTCCAAAATGGGGTCATTTGTGGTTGGTTTCTATTGCTTTGATACCTCTGGGGCTCTGCAAATGCGACATGGCACCCGAAAACCAATCCAGCAAAATCTGTACTCCAAAGAACACACAGCGCTCCTTCCCTTCTGAGGCCTCCCATGGGCCCAAACGGCAGTTTATTGCCACAAATGGGGTATTGATGCACTCAGGAGAAATTGGGCAACAAAATTGAGTATTTTGTTCCCTGTGAAAATAAGAAATTTTGGTAAAAAATTACATCTTATTGGAAAAAATTTCATTTTTTTAATGTCACAGCCCAATTGAAATAGGTGCTGTGAAAAAACTGTGCGGTCAAAATGCTAACAACAACCATAAATGAATTCCTTGAGGGGTGTAGTTTCCAAAATGGGGTCACTTTTGGTGGGTTTCCATTGCTTTGATACCTCTGAGGCTCTGCAAATGCGACATGGCACCCGAAAACCAATCCAACAAAATCTGGACTCCAACAAACATATAGCGCTCCTTTCCTTCTGAGCCCTCCCATGGGCCCAAACGGCAGTTTATCACCACAAATGGGGTATTGCCACACTAAGGACAAATTGGGCAACAAAATTGGGTATTTTGTTCCCTGTGAAAATAAGAAATTTTGATCACAAATTACATTTTATTGGAAAAAATGAAATTTTTTTCATTTCACAGCCCAATTCAAATACGTGCTGTGAAAAAACTGTCCAGTCAAAATGGTAACAACAACCCTAAATTAATTCCTTGAGGGGTGTAGTTTCCAAATGGGTCACTATTGGGGGATTCCTACTGTTTTGGCACCTCAACACCTCTTCAAACCTGGCATGCTGCCTAAAATATATTCTAATAAAAAAGAGGACTCAAAATGCACTAGGTGCTTCTTTGCTTCTAGGGCTTGTGTTTTAGTCCACGAGCGCAGTAGGGCCACATGTAGGACATTTCTAAAAACTGCAGAATCTGGACAATACATATTTAGTAGTGTTTCTCTGGTAAAACCTTCTGTGTTACAGAAAAAAAAATGAATACAATTGAAATTCTGCAAGAAAAATGAAATTTGCAAATTTCACCTCCACTTTGCTTTAATTCCTGTGAAATGCCTGAAGCGTTAAAAAACTTTCTAAATGCTGTTTTGAATACTTTGAGGGGTCTAGTTTTTAAAATGGGGTGTTTTATCGGGGTTTCTAATACATAGGCCCCACAAAGCCACTTCAGAACTCAAGAGGTACCTTAAAAAAAAGGCTTTTGAAATTTTCTTAAAAATATGAGAAATTGCTGTTTATGTTCTAAGCCTTGTAACGTCCAAGAAAAATAAAAGAATGTTCAAAAAACGATGCCAATCTAAAGTAGACATATGGGAAATGTGAACTAGTAACTATTTTTGGTGGTATAACCGTCTGTTTTACAAGCAGATGCATTTAAATTCTGAAAAATGCAATTTTTTCAAAATTTTCTCTAAATTTTGCAATTTTTCACCAATAAACACTGAATATATCGACCAAATTTTACCACGAACATGAAGCCCAATGTGTCATGAGAAAACAATCTCAGAATCGCTTGGGTAGGTTTAAGCATTCCGACGTTATTACCACATAAAGTGAAATATGTCAGATTTGAAAAATGGGCTCTGAGCCTTAAGGCCAAAACTAGGCTGCGTCCTTAAGGGGTTAAAGAGGCTCTGTCACCAGATTATCAAATCCCTATCTCCTATTGAATGTGATCGGTGCTGCAATGTAGATAACAGCAAAGTTTTTCTTTTTTTGAAAAACGATCATTTTTGCCCAAGTTATGAGCAATTTTATATTTATGCAAATGAGCTTTTCAATGGACAACTGGGTGTGTTTTCTCGTTTTACCAACTGGGCGTGTATTGTGTATCTTTAATTACGTAAATATTTAATGGCTGACCTGTCCAATTGGGGTGATTCTCCCAATTTATGCTTAAAAATAAATTTTTATAAATTGTATGTAGACACAAACTACAGTAATAAAGGGTAAAAAAAATAATTTCATGCTGTGACGGATATTTCTTATGTATGTTGATGATAAGGGTATGTTCACATGACCGATTTTCAGCCGGTTTTCAGGGCGTAACAAAAAACGCCCCGTAAAAAACAAGTGCATGTCACTTCTTGAGCCGTTTTTGGAGCTGTTTTTCATAGACTCAATAGAAAAACAGATCCAAAAACAGCCGTGAAAAACACAGCAAAAAAGGCAAGTTGCTTAAAAAACGGCTGAAAATCAGGAGCTGTTTTCCCTTGAAAACAGCTCCGTATTTACAGCCATTTTTTGTTAAGCGTGTGAACATAGCCTTACAAGGTAAGGCACTATGTGGGCATTGTTTGTGACTATGTAGCATCTGCTTGGCTCCATGTTGGCAAAATATGCCTCTATGTGGGCTAACCATGGCACTCTCTGTGTATTGTTTGGCACTATATGTGCCGTACATTGCTGTCCCTCTTTCCTTTCTCATAAACTTTGGAGTTATGGATCTAATCCTATTTTGGAGTAGGCAAGTATAACCCCAGTTTCAGCAGAGCACAGAAATATATAATATTATATGCGTAAGCCCATCTGGAGACCTACGTACCTCTTAGAGTTGTACCTTTTGGAGTTGCAAATTCTGAACCTATAGAAGGAATGCAGTTGTGTATGTGTGTACGACACAGGCAAGTGACAAAATAAAGGGAGAAGAGTGACTCCTGCAGGGAGCCTCGAAGGAGTTCAGCAGCGAGAAGTGAGAACTTCTAAAGATTCCTCAGGTGTACGGCACTTCTTTTAGAGTATGTTCAGATGTTGCGCATTTGTTGCAGATTTTCTATGCAGATTCCAACAGAAAGTCCACATCCATTTACAGTTCAATACTTGTAGATGAGGTTTTCAAAAAGTTCTTGCAGATGTTAAAATCTGCAACATGTTCATTCTGTCGCGGAAGTGCTGTGGATTTCCATTGAGAATTTCACCCTATGCTATGCAAAGTCCAAATCCAGGCACAGGAGAGAGTGGGGGACCGACAAGCAAACGTAATCTAGGACATAGACCAAGTTAAAAACTGAAACAAATACCAGATATCAGAACAGCCACAGAGGGTCAGAGAAGACCAGGGCACGGCACTGCCTTCTATGACGAGAACCTGGAGGCTGTAGGTGAAGAAGCTACAGTAACCTATCAGTACAGTAGATGGCAACATTGAGCATGTTTAGCAATTTGGGTTATCTGGTTGGATGGAACTTGTCCTTTACTTGGACCTAGAGTTTCTTGTCCAGGACTTGCAGAGGTGCAGTGGCCCCCCTCCCATGGCCGGACGCCACTGAAGGGCTTGTTTCTACAAAAGACATGCGTGATCGCTGGGACGCCCAGCTATAAGGAGAACGGGGGACCGAAAGTCCCCCAAAGTTCTCCATGACAAACCTCGGACTTCCGGCGTCTGTCTGCAGCTCCATAGAAATGAATTGTGCACTGGTTGCGCTTGTGCGCATGCGTGACCAGCGCGCCTTTCATTTTTATTGAACTGTGCAAATGCCGGAAGTCCGAGGTTAGTCATGGAGAACTTCAGGGGACTTTCGGTCCCCCGTTCTCCTTATCGCTGCCAGCGATCACACATATATCCCCGATCCTGTGGATAGGGGATGCATGTCTTTTGTAGGACAAACTATAGTTTTTTTTTTGTTGGGGGCTGCATGGCGTTACCTACAGGGGGGAGGTTTAGGGCTGTATGGCGTTATCTACAGGGGGGCTGTCTGGCGTTATCTACAGGGGGTGCTGTCTGGCGTTATCTGCAGGGGGGCTGTCTGGCGTTATCTACAGGGGGGCTGTCTGACGTAACCTACAGGGTGGTGTATGGTATTATCTACAGGAGGTGTATGGCGTTATCTACAGGGGGGCTGTCTGGCGTTATTTACAGGGGGAGGGCTGTCTGGCATTATCTACAGGGGAGGGCTGTATGACGTTATGTACAGGCGGGCTGTATGGCATTATCTACAGGGGGCTGTATGACGTTATCTACAGGGGGGCTGTCTGACGTTATCTACAGGGCGGTGTATGGCGTTATCTACAGGGGGGGCTGTATGGCGTTATCTATAGGGGGAGGGCTGTATGGCGTTATCTACAGGAGGAGGGCTGTATAGCGTTACCTACAGGGGGGTCTGTATCGCATTATCTACAGGGGAGGGCTGTATAGCGTTATCTACAGGGGGAGGGCTGTATAGCGTTATCTACAGGGGGAGGGCTGTATGACGTTATCTACAGGGGGAGGGCTGTATAGCGTTATCTACAGCTGGGCTATATGATGTTATCTACAGGGGGCTGTATGATGTTATCTACAGAGGGCTGTGTATGGTGCTATCTATAGGGGGCGCTGTGTGGTGGAATCTATAGGGAGGCACTATCTACAAGGGGGGGTTGAGTGATACCCAGGGGAGGGGGGGCCCCAGTCAAAAGTTTGCTATGGGGCCCAGTCTTTCCTAGTTACGCCCCTGCAGAGGTGGATGAAGAACTGAACGTTTTTGCTGTGGGCAAATGAGAAAAGGCTAAGCTTCCATATCGGAAAAAAATTCACAAATACTAAGTTAACCCTTGTCCACACTGAGCAGTTATTGTCACTGTTATTTATATTCATTTCCTGTTAATTTTCCCTAGAACGTATAATTTATTTGTCACTGAGTCATTAGGGATGTATTTGATACTGGTGACCACGTAACCGTTGATGTTTGGTTCGTTGAGTATGTCTGCATGAACTGACTGATGATAGAAATATATCAATAATCATTTGCTTTCGCACTTTACATTGACATTAATTAAAGTGATTTGGTAGACAATATTGTGTGTACTCCAAAAATTTATAGAATTTTTATTATTATTATATATATTTTTATATTTTATATATTACTTTTTATTTGTTTTTATATGTATATAATATTAGATATTTTCCTTTACACTATCAATGTTCCAAGTAGGGACCGGTAACCCCACTTGTAAATGCGTCAGCACTGGGCTATTCCTGTATGTATTACAATCCTGATCACCTGCACCAAGTACAGAGTGAATAGCTCCTGTGCTATTGGAGCACACTTGTCGATATGGCTACCAAATACCAGCCCTACGCGTTTCTTTACTTTGGATGTCTGCTGTAAATCTTCAGGGGCCTGCAGAATTAATCTGTTATATCTCTTAGCATTCTAGAAGTCTAAGTGCACAATGTACTAGGAGCATCAATTCATGCGTAGCGTGGACATAGATTGCTACCTACTGTGGATGGCCAAACGCTCCAACTTAAGAGGCAAAGTGCACTCCCCCATATATCTTCTAACCAATGAGAGGGCACAGTACGTAGTGCATATCCCTCCCCGTTCGTAAGGGGCTCGTCAAATACAACCAATCTGTAAAGGATCTGCCAGGTACTACGTCTGTGTATACTCCCGGGATTAATCAGTCGACACCTGAGGCCAGACCTCTTAGACTGACACCGGCTCCCACCAACCAGGGTGGCAGGCTCAGGAGTGGGAGAGCCTATCGCGGCCTGGTCAGTCGGAGTTAGCTCCGCCCCCTGTCCATTTATACCTGCCGTGTTCTCTTCCTCAGTGCTTGTTATTCTTCTTGGATTCCTGGCCCCACTGCTGCCTTGCTCCAGCCTGCTTCTGCCGTGCTTCTGCCTAGCTTCAGTTCCGCTTATCCTGCTTCGCTTTGCCCCTGGCTTGCTTCCTGCTCCGTGCTCTCGTTGGTATACTCCACTACATCCTGATCCTGACTGGCTCATTCACCGCTCCGTTTCCTCGCGGCGTTCCATGGCCTACTGCCCCTTCCCTTGCGTGTTCCCTGTTTGTACTCCCTTGCACTTAGATAGCGTAGGGACCGCCGCCAAGTTGTACCCCGTCGCCTAGGGCGGGTCGTTGCAAGTAGGCAGGGACAGGGCGGTGGGTAGATTAGGGCTCACTTGTTCCCTTCACCTCCTTCCTGCCATTACATAATAACAAGCCCATACCTAGTCTACCATTTCTCCTACGCTGACGCTATCATGGACCCCCTTGAGACCCTGACCCAGCAGATGCAGGGCCTCTCCCTACAGGTCCAGGCCCTGGCTCAGAGGGTCAACCAGGCTGACGCTGCCTTAGTAGTACCCCTCACCTCACCTCTAGAACCCGACCTCAAGTTACCTAAAACCTCACTCCTCAGGTTCCGAGAACCAGCGGGTGGGTATCATTATATCCCGACTCCAGGAAGGGCCCCAAGAGTGGGCCTTCTCCTTGGCTCCTGACGCCCCTGAACTTTCCTCCGTTGATTGTTTTTTCTCTGCCCTCGGACTCATTTACGACGAGACTGACAGGACTGCCTTAGCCGAGAGTCAGCTGGTGACCTTACGTCAGGGTAGGAGACCTGTTGAGGAATACTGTTCTGATTTTAGAAAGTGGTGCGTAGCTTCTCGGTGGAACGACCCGGCCCTAAGGTGCCAGTTTAGGTTAGGATTATCTGACGCCCTGAAGGATCTGCTGGTTAGCTACCCCTCTTCTGACTCCCTAGACCAGGTTATGGCCCTAGCAGTACGACTTGACCGACGTCTCAGGGAACGTCAGCTTGAACGTTTCAATGTTTTCCCCTCTGACTTCCCTGCGATTCCCCCCGAGGTCCCGTCTCCTCGCTCTTCCACGGAGGACTCGGAGGTACCTATGCAACTCGGGGCCTCCATGTCCCCTCGACAACGTAGAGAGTTTCGCAGGAAGAATGGTCTCTGCTTCTATTGTGGGGACGTCAAGCATCTACTGAACACCTGTCCCAGGCGCAAGAATAAACAGCCGGAAAACTTCCGCGCCTAAGTGATCATCGGGGAGGTCACTTGGGCGCACAGGTATTTCCCGATAATATGAAACGCAATAAAATTTTGCTTCCCTTTCAGGTCTCGTTTGCTGGCCGGTCTGCCACTGGCAGTGCCTTCGTGGATTCTGGCTCATCTGCTAATATCATGTCTGTGGAATTTGCTATGTCTCTAAAAATGCCTTTTATTGATTTGCCTTATCCTATCCCGGTAGTGGGCATCGACTCCACTCCTCTTGCTAATGGTTATTTTACTCAGCATACTCCTGTTTTTGAACTCCTTGTTGGCTCCATGCATTTGGAGCAGTGCTCTGTACTGGTGATGCAGGGATTATCGTCCGATCTGGTATTAGGTCTTCCCTGGTTGCAGTTGCATAATCCCACGTTTGATTGGAATACTGGGGATCTCACCAAATGGGGTAGTGAATGCCTGATGTCATGTCTTTCTGTTAACTCTATTTCTCCCCGGGAGGAGGTAAACACGCTTCCTGAGTTTGTTCAGGACTTCGCTGATGTGTTTTCTAAGGAGGCCTCCGAGGTGTTGCCCCCTCATAGAGATTACGATTGCGCCATCGATTTGGTGCCTGGTGCCAAGCTTCCTAAGGGTAGGATATTTAATCTTTCATGTCCTGAACGTGAAGCTATGAGGGAGTATATCCAAGAATGCCTGGCCAAGGGTTTCATTCGCCCCTCGACTTCTCCTGTAGGTGCTGGCTTCTTCTTCGTGGGGAAGAAGGATGGTGGTCTTAGGCCATGCATTGATTATCGGAACCTGAATAAGGTCACCGTAAGGAACCAGTATCCCCTTCCTTTGATTCCGGATCTTTTTAATCAGGTTCAGGGGGCCCAATGGTTTTCTAAGTTCAATCTACGGGGGGCATATAACCTTATCCGCATCAAAGAGGGGGATGAGTGGAAAACTGCGTTCAACACACCCGAAGGTCATTTCGAATACCTGGTCATGCCCTTTGGGTTGTGTAATGCCCCTGCCGTCTTCCAGAATTTTATTAATGAAATTCTGAGAGATTACCTGGGTAATTTTCTTGTAGTGTACCTTGATGACATACTGGTGTTTTCCAAGGATTGGTCCTCCCACGTGGAGCATGTCAGGAAGGTCCTCCAGGTCCTCCGGGAAAATAATCTGTTTGCGAAGACCGAAAAATGTGTGTTTGGGGTGCAGGAGATACCATTTTTATGTCAAATCCTCACAACTCATGAATTCCGCATGGACCCTGCCAAGGTTCAGGCTGTGGCGGAATGGGTCCAACCTGCCTCCCTGAAGGCGCTACAGTGTTTTTTGGGGTTCGCTAACTATTACAGGAGATTTATTGCCAACTTCTCGGTCGTCGCTAAGCCTCTTACGGACCTTACTCGCAAGGGTGCTGATATCCTCCATTGGCCCCCTGAGGCCGTCCAGGCTTTTGAGACCCTCAAGAAGTGCTTTATCTCGGCCCCCGTGCTGGTTCAGCCCAACCAAAGGGAGCCATTTATTGTGGAGGTTGACGCATCCGAGGTGGGAGTGGGGGCCGTCTTGTCCCAGGGTACAAGCTCCCTCACCCATCTCCGCCCCTGTGCTTACTTCTCTAGGAAGTTTTCGCCCACGGAGAGTAACTATGATATTGGCAACAGCAAACTTTTAGCCATTAAATGGGCATTTGAAGAGTGGCGTCAATTCCTGGAGGGGGCCAGACACCAGGTAACGGTCCTTACTGACCACAAGAATCTGGTTTTCCTAGAATCTGCCCGGAGGCTTAATCCTAGACAAGCTCGTTGGGCACTATTCTTTACCAGATTTAATTTCTTGGTTACCTATAGGGCTGGGTCCAAAAATATTAAGGCTGATGCACTGTCACGTAGTTTCATGGCCAATCCTCCTCCCGAGAAGGATCCTGCTTGTATTTTACCCCCTGGTATAATCGTTTCTGCCACTGATTCTGATTTAGCTTCTGACATCGCGGCTGATCAAGGTTCAGCTCCCGGGAACCTCCCTGGGGACAAACTGTTTGTCCCCCTGCAATACCGGCTAAGGGTACTTAGGGAAAACCATGACTCCGCGCTATCTGGTCATCCTGGCATCTTGGGTACCAAACACCTCATTACCAGAAACTATTGGTGGCCTGGGTTGCCTAAAGACGTTAGGGCTTACGTCGCCGCTTGTGAGGTTTGTGCTAGGTCCAAGACCCCTAGGTCCCGACCTGCGGGCTTACTACGTTCCTTGCCCATTCCCCAGAGACCTTGGACCCATATCTCCATGGATTTTATCACCGATTTGCCTCCATCTCAGGGCAAGTCGGTGGTGTGGGTGGTAGTAGACCGCTTCAGCAAGATGTGCCACTTTGTGCCCCTTAAGAAACTACCTAACGCCAAGACGTTAGCTTCTTTGTTTGTTAAACACATTCTGCGTCTCCATGGGGCCCCAGTCAATATCGTTTCTGACAGAGGGGTACAATTTGTTTCCTTATTTTGGAGAGCTTTTTGTAAAAAGTTGGAGATTGATCTGTCCTTCTCCTCCGCCTTCCATCCCGAAACTAATGGCCAAACGGAAAGGACTAACCAATCCCTGGAACAATATTTAAGGTGTTTCATCTCTGACTGTCAATTTGATTGGGTCTCATTCCTTCCCCTCGCTGAATTTTCCCTGAATAACCGGGTCAGTAACTCGTCAGGGGTCTCCCGGTTTTTCTGTAATTTCGGGTTTAACCCAAGGTTCTCCTCCGTTTCTCCTGGTTGTTCCAATAATCCCGAGGTAGAGGACGTTCATCGGGAACTGTGCACAGTCTGGGCCCAGGTTCAGAAGAACCTAGAGGCGTCCCAGAGAGTACAAAAGATTCAGGCTGATAGTAGACGTTCTGCTAACCCCCGGTTTGTCGTCGGGGATCTGGTCTGGTTGTCGTCCAGGAACTTGCGCCTTAAGGTCCCGTCCAGGAAGTTTGCTCCCCGATTTATTGGACCTTATAAGGTCATTGAAGTCCTCAACCCTGTATCCTTCCGTCTGGAGCTGCCCCCATCCTTTCGCATACATGACGTCTTCCATGCCTCCCTCCTTAAACGCTGCTCCCCGTCCTGGTCCCCCTCGAGGAAACCTCCTGTTCCCGTTCTCACCCCTGAGGGGGTGGAATTCGAGGTGGCCAAGATTATGGACAGTAGGATGATCCAGGGCTCCCTCCAGTACCTGGTCCATTGGAGAGGATACGGGCCGGAGGAGAGGACTTGGGTACCTGCTCGAGATGTTCACGCTGGGGTATTGATCAGGAGGTTCCACCTTCTCTTCCCCACTAAACCGGGTCCTCTTAGTAAGGGTCCGGTGGCCCCTCATAAAAGGGGGAGTATTGTAAAGGATCTGCCAGGTACTACGTCTGTGTATACTCCCGGGATTAATCAGTCGACACCTGAGGCCAGACCTCTTAGACTGACACCGGCTCCCACCAACCAGGGTGGCAGGCTTTGGAGTGGGAGAGCCTATCGTGGCCTGGTCAGTCGGAGTTAGCTCCGCCCCCTGTCCATTTATACCTGCCGTGTTCTCTTCCACAGTGCTTGTTATTCTTCTTGGATTCCTGGCCCCACTGCTGCCTTGCTCCAGCCTGCTTCTGCCGTGCTTCTGCCTAGCTTCAGTTCCGCTTATCCTGCTTCGCTTTGCCCCTGGCTTGCTTCCTGCTCCGTGCTCTCGTTGGTATACTCCACTACATCCTGATCCTGACTGGCTCATTCACCGCTCCGTTTCCTCGCGGCGTTCCGTGGCCTACTGCCCCTTCCCTTGCGTGTTCCCTGTTTGTACTCCCTTGCACTTAGACAGCGTAGGGACCGCCGCCAAGTTGTACCCCGTCGCCTAGGGCGGGTCGTTGCAAGTAGGCAGGGACAGGGCGGTGGGTAGATTAGGGCTCACTTGTTCCCTTCACCTCCTTCCTGCCATTACACAATCACTGACTGGCTTGAACCCGGCTTCCCCTAGATGACGTTCGGGCTAGTGATTGGAGTATCGGTGCTGCACTGTGTAACAGTGCATGATCCATCCCCATCGCTGGCATGGATCAGACATTGCTCCAAACCCTCCCTCCACGTCAGGGGGGATGGAGCAACGTCGGGACATACAGTAGTCATCCATAATACAATATGAACTATGACCTAAATTGTCAATCGTAGTTCTATAAGGGAGTTACCATAACAGTAAATTAGAAGAAACTAAATTAAAGAGGCCACACACAGCCCCTTGTAGATAATGACACACACAGCTGCCTGTAGATAGTGCCATACACAGACCCCTTGTAGATAGCACCACACACAGCCCCCTGTAGATAGCGCCACACACAGCCCCCTGTAGATAGCGACACACACAGCCCCCTGTAGATAGCGCCACACACAAAACCCCTGTAGATAGCGCCACACAAAGCCCCCTCTTGTATATAATGCCACACAGCCCCCTGTAGATAGCTCCACACACAGACCCCCTTGTAGTTAATGCCACACAGCCCCCCTGTTGTAGATAGTGCCACACAGCCCCCCCGTTGTAGATGATGCCACACAGCCCCCCTTGTAAATAGCGCCACACACAGCCCCTCTTGTAGATAGTGCCACACACAGCCCCCCCTTGTAAATAGTGCCAAACACAGCCCCCTTTTAGATAGCGCCCCACACAGCCCCCCTTGTAAACAGCACCAACACAGCCCTCATTGTAGATAGTGCCACACACAGCCCACCACTGCCCTTGTAAATAGCGCCACACTCCCCACCCCTTGTAAATAGTGCCACACTGTAAACAGAGCGGAGAGCGCTAGCCTACCTCTACCACTCTCCGCTCTGCCTGACATGACTCACCGGAGGAGCCGAGGAGGTCATGAGGCACAGGCAGCGGTGGAGTTCCTTTTTACTAGGGTCAGTAACACCCCGGGAGTGGACCAGTGAGGTCAGGTGACAGGTAAGGTGACTGGACTGGTCCACTCCCGGGTCGTCACAGACCCTTGTCAGAACGCCGCCGCATGAACTCCTGGCTCTTCCTAACGCTGATCTCTGCTGATGGTGTCCGACATACAGGGCGTCTATCAGCAGCGATCAGCTGCTCTGCCATGGTGCCCTCCTTCCCTACCACCTAGTTGCACCCGGGGCACATGCCCCATCTGCCCCCCCCTAGCTACACCCCTGGTGTAGACTATTATTCTTATTAGGAACCGATGTTGATGGATTTAAAATTTGCTATATTTATCATTTGAGCATTGTTGTCAACTATCAAGTCCAATAATATTTAGAGAGTAGATAAGACAGTGTTACATATTTAAATAACCTGTCCCATCTATAGGACGTAAGCAGAGGATCAATCTGTATTAAAGTGTATACATTTATATGAAGCTGGTAAACGACAGTTAATCATTAATACCCTCCTAGCTTGATGTTTTGAGTCGGTAAATCAACCTACACTCCTTCTGAAGTAGGAGTCTGTCTAGATTGCCTCCACGATTGGATGATCTGATCACCTCTATAATTTGGAAAGTAATTTCTTCCTCTCTATTATTGTGTATCTCTTGCATATGTCTTGCTAGACATGTATCTTCTTTTCTACGGATATTTCCAATGTGATTCAGGATTCTTCTCCTGAATTCCCGGATCGTTTTGCCAACATAATTTTGTGGGCAGGTACATCTTGCCATGTAAACGACCCCCTTGGATTTAGAGTTTCCAAATTCCCTATTATTAAAAATTTGCCCTGTAACCGTACTCTGAAATGTTTTACATTTGGTTATGTATTTACATGCTTTGCAGGATCCGTATTTAAATGTTCCCGTTGGTATATCAGGCAGCCATCCTACCAGTGGTGAGCACTCTGTAAAACGGTTGTGAACTAAGCGGTCCTGGAGGTTCTTTCCCCTTCTGAATGTAATCAGTGGGTGAGGGGCAACTGCTTTGTTGAGATCTTTGTCAGCAGTTAAAATCCCCCAAAACTTTTGAAATATAGTCCTGATCTCACTATGTCTATTGTCATAAGTTCCCACTATCCTAATCGGGGACGATGCCTCCCCCTCCATAAATTTTTTTGGGGCCAATAACTTGGTTCTGTTGTTGGATAATGCATTGTGATATGCATACCTCAGTATTTTGTCCAGATAGCCTCTTATTTGGAACCTTTGGTGCAATTGTTTATATTTGTCCATAAAGTCCCCTAGATCCGAACAGTTTCTCTTGAGTCTGAGATATTGTCCCTTGGGGATCCCTATTTTCAAACTCGTTGGATGATGACTGTCCCATGCTAGGAGGCTATTCGTTCCCGTAGATTTACGAAAAAGGGTTGTTGTCAAAATTACCCTTTTCCGTTTTGGTGATGGTTATGTCTAGAAAGTTGATTGATGTTGCATGTATCTCTGAAGTGAAATATAGACCCAGTCCATTTATATATAATGTGCTGACAAATGTATTAAATTGGTCAACAGAGTCGTCACAAATAATCAAAATGTCTTCTATATACCTCACCCATAAGATTATGGGCGAGGTATATGACGCAAGGCTGTCCAAGAAGACCACTTGGTCCTCCAATCAGCCCAAATAGAGATTGGCATAACTAGGGGCACAGGGACTGCCCATGGCAGTCCCCCTGCTTTGGTGAAAAAGTTATCCCCCAAATAGAAAAATGTTCTTAGTCAGAATGAAGTTCCGCATAATGAGAACTAACTCATTGTGGGCTTTAAATTGTGTGCCCCATGTTTCAAGGATGCACCGCACAGCTTCACATCCTTGGTCATGGGGCATGGAGCTATAAAGAGCCTCCACATCCAAGCTTGCTAACATTGTTCCAGATGGAATCTCTGTCCCTTCTAACCTTTTTAAGATGTCAGTAGTATCTTTTACGTAAGAGGGGAGAGCCTGGACAAACTCCCGCAGAACATTGTCTACGTAGACGCTGATGTTCTGTGATAGGCCATCTATATCGGACACTATTGGTCGGCCTTTCAAGGGGTTCGTACCTTTGTGTAATTTAGGTACACTATAAAATGTGGGAATCTGCAGGTTTTTTGGACACATCAACTTAAATTCATGTCTGTTAATAAGTTTGTCTCTTATGGCCTTACATAAGATGGTTTGCAGCTCATTTATGTAATCATTTATTGGGTTATTTGCCAATTTTTGATAGTTATCTCTATCATGTAATCTGCATTGGCACATCACTCTATATATATATATATATATATATATATATATATATATATATATATATATATATATACAAAGTCCAGCAGCACCAGCAGCGTGTGGGTGCAAGCTCAGAGGGACAGACCAAGTCCCAAATACACAGGAATCCAAAGAATGAGCAGCAACTCCAATATTGAGGGTTAAAATAGTGGGTACTTTATTGCCCGTGCAACGTTTCAGCTCCGTTCACTGGAGCCTTTCTCAAGCAAATGACACAGTGTGAGATCTCACAATATAACAGGAAGTTAATCAAGCAGTGTTACAACAGTAATCAGGGAAAAAATAGCAAAAGTCATAGAATTACCAATACATAGCATAGGATACAACATTGGTGTGTGTCAGGGAATAAAAATAGTGTGCAAAGTAACTGTATTGATACATACAGACCAATCTATATACATAAAACATGTAAACTAGATCTATGTAAACAGGTGTGACGTGGGTTAAAATTAAGCAAATCACCTCTCATTGACTCACAGTGTATCGCCGAAATCGGCATCCGAACAGCGCAACTGCGCATGTCCGGAAGTTATTCTAATTGTGAGTAACAGGATACCAACGGCGCATGCGCCGTGGAAGAATGAAGCCACGGCAGCCATGATAGGTAAGGGAATAAGCTATAGACGCCAGAAGGCGTATAACAGTATAGGATATTGGTATGGGAACAGAATATACCTCTCGGTCATCCTGATATTTTAGAGGAACGTATTATAGTAGATATAGTGGCGCTAAGGAAAACAATTATCAAGGTAAAGCCCATATGGAATGTGCATTAAAAGTCATGTGACACGGGTCATGTTAAACCCATGTGCCAGAGAGCTAAGGAAGCCTCAAAAAACACATTTAAAGGTGAAGGGGAGTGAACACAACGGTCATCGGTAGATATCCATAGTACACACCCCAAAAAATGTGGGGTACCGGCAACAAGAATACGCGTTAGCATACTCCGTGGATGGAGGGACTCCACATAACACCCTAAGGAGAGTGTGGGGGTGACCACACTTGTGTATAGAAAGAGGGACCAGAGCCTGGCAAAGACTATATTTGCATTCAAACCAAAAGTGGGCATCCAATAAAGATTTCCAATCAGGGGACCCATATATCAGAGAGGTATATGTAATAAAAAATACATCAAGTTACTCTACAATAGATAACAAGGAGGAACAAACACCAATGAGAAATCGTAGAGGTGACGAAAATACAGATGTGGTTCATCTGAAAATAAAGAGAAAGAATGTTAATAAATGTCATCTTAGTAACATAATATAACAAAAGAAAATAAAAGGAAAAAGAGAGTCATAAAATCATAAAACTAAAGGCAAATGTCAGAGACAGAGTCCAAAAAGGCATCACAGGGGAAATGGTCTCAGACTAGACCACCTAGAGCAAAGTCAACATTGAGCCCATGTGGTTTGAGGGAATTGAGTCTACTGATCCATTGTAGTTGACGGATCTTAAGTGCTTTAGACCTGCTACCCCCTCTCCTCAGAGGAGGAATGTGGTCCAAAATCCAAAACCTCAAATGGTTTTCTTGGTGTCCCATGTCGGTAAAGTGTTTAGAAACGGGTAGGTCCAACCCCTTTTTTCTAATGGTGTATCTGTGTTGGTTAAGTCTAGTCTTGAGGTCAAGGGTTGTCTCACCAACGTAGAGCAATTCGCAAGGACATTGGAGAACATATATAACATGGTCACTGTCACAGGTATGGAAATGTCGTATGTTGTATATTTTGTTGGTAGTAGGGTGCGTCAAATAAGATCCCTTATAAATAAGTTTACAATTGACACAACTGAGGCAAGGGAAGCATCCTAGTTTAGGGGATGTGAGGTATGTCTGTCTACTCACCCTCTGTGGCCCCATGTCAGCTCTCACAAGTCTATTACATTGGCTGACACAGTAGCTAGAGGAACGGATTTTATCTGGAGGTTTCCCGCTTTTCTGGCAAAGGATGAGGGCTTTACACAGAAGCTTAAGGGGTGGTGGATGAAATTCGATGGGGATAATGTAGCGCATCGCTCGGAACCGTCATTGTATTGGCGTACAGCCAAGGCGGTAATAAGAGGGAAAATCATGCAGTATATGTCTAATCTTAAACGTAAGACGACCGAAGGATACAAGGCAGCGAGCGACAGATTACGGCGTGCATACACAGCATTCCTACATTCGCCATCAATGCTATTGGGGGAGGAATGGAAGGAAGCCAAGCGACAGTTTGATCAATGGTTAGACAAAAGAGAGAGTATTTACCGGTCCCAATCTGATGCTGATTTAATGCGTTTCGGCAATAAGGCGGGCAAATTATTAGCGAGGTTAGCAAAGGGGAGGTATGCACCGGCACATATTTCAACACTTAAAGAATCAAACGGAACTCCTACCTCGGACCCAAAAAAAATCAATACCATATTAAGTAAATATTACCAAGCCCTTTACTCAGAAACAACCATAGATCTCCAAAAAGGGAGGGAATTTTTGGAGAAGGTGAAGTTGCCAGTGCTCACCCAGGAGCAGAATGGTCATTTGAGCGCGGAGATTAAACTAGAGGAAGTTTGGAGCGCCATTAAAACATTATCTAACGGAAAGGCCCCGGGTCCGGATGGATTCACAGGGGAGTTTTTCAAATCTCTGAGAGAAGAAATCAGCCCTACCTTGGTGGCATATTATAATACTTTACTAGGAACGGGAGCTTTACCAGCAGAGGCCAAGGTAGCGCATATAAAGGTGTTACCCAAGAAGGGGAAGAATCCTCTTGACCCGGGGTCGTACCGCCCCATCTCGCTGATAGATCAAGATCAGAAATTGCTCACAAAAATTTTGGCCAATCGACTGGCTATGTATCTACCCATACTGGTGGGAAAATCTCAGGTAGGCTTTGTAAAGGGCAGGGCTGCAGTGACAAATTTACGCAAGGTATTGACGGTGCTAGAAACAGTCAGGCACGATCCCCAGCCAGGTACCAGGCCGGCACTTTTAGCGCTAGATGCAGAGAAAGCCTTTGATAACATACAATGGGAATGGCTGGGGATGGTGCTAGACAAAATGAACATTCAGGGAGATTTCCGGGTCTTCCTGAAGGGAGTCTACAATAGCCCGCAAGCACGTGTTCACTCCTCGGGGTTCCTATCAGATCCCTTCCAATTACATAAAGGAACACGACAGGGTTGCCCCTTGTCGCCCCTGCTATTCAATCTAGCACTGGAACCTATGACCAGATTCTTGGAGGAATCGGATATGTTCAGAGGCATTCAAGTGGGATCTTGTGCAGTGAAATTAGCCCTGTTCGCTGATGATGTCATACTTTTTATGTCAAACCCTCAGGAGCATTTAGGGAAGGTTTTTCAATTTTTGCAGGAATTTGGGCAATGCTCGGGATACAAAGTCAATATAGCTAAGAGCGAACTGCTGGAGTTGGGCAGGCCATTACCAAAGACCTTTTGGCAATCCTTGGGTTGCGGGATATCACCGGTGGAACACTGCATTACCTATCTGGGTATCAAAATAGGGAGGGTACCAG
Source organism: Rhinoderma darwinii (assembly GCF_050947455.1). NCBI lineage: Eukaryota > Metazoa > Chordata > Amphibia > Anura > Rhinodermatidae > Rhinoderma > Rhinoderma darwinii. The sequence continues at coordinate 111,758,226 of NC_134692.1, read as the reverse complement.
ACACTCTGTATGGCTTAAATTATCCCCCGTTAATTAAAAAAATACAAGCGGAACTCACTAGATGGGGCCAATTGCCGTTGTCCCTCTTGGGAAGATGTCATCTGATCAAGATGGTTAGTTTTCCTAGATTGCTATACCCCTTTCAAACGCTACCTCTCTTATTGAAGCATGTGGATGTCTCGAAATTGACGGCTTCATTCACTAAATTTATATGGGCAGGAAAAAGGCCGCGTATAGCACTCACCAAGTTCATGATGGGTAAACAAGAAGGGGGTGTGAACTTTCCGAATGTCAGGGGTTATAACGTGGTCTGTCTTTTGCGTCATGTAGTAGATTGGCTTCATGAAACAAGCAATTATTCCAATTTAGATCTGGAAGGGGAGTATGCTTCACCTTGGAACCTGAAAGCTTTGTTACATTGTAGAATCGCTTCTCTTCCGTGCCGTCTCAAAACCTCCATTGTATTGAGAGATACAGTTCTAGCTTGGAAAGTGGTACGTAAGCAGTTTGGGTTACCCCACCTGGTATCGAAGTATATGCCGTTGAGCGGTCATCCAGAGTTTTTACCGGGAATGGACAAGGGGGACGGAATTGCCTCATGGGGGAGGGTAGGCATTGGTAGCGCAGGGGATCTTATGCATACAGAGGAAAAGAGGTGGTTAACTGGGGAGGAAGTCACCGCTAAACTCAGACCCATAGTAGATAGAGTCAATTTTTTGCAAGTACTTCAGGTACGAACATTTTGTACCTCCAGGCTCAGGGATTTGAGTAAGGAAGCTACTACGCACACTCTGGATGAGGTCATAGGTCCAACAACTGGGCGGGCGACCATTTCAGGAATGTATAGAGCATTGAGAGAGGGTTTTGTTCGTCCGCAATTAAGGATTAGTTTTAAAAGCTGGGAACGGTGGACTCAGGATCCAGATATAGGAGAGACCATACTGGGGGGTTGGGAGACGGTACGGAAGAGTGTGATAAATGAGAGCTGGAGGGAAACCTATTTCAAGTTGATGCATACAGCTATATATGGCTTTAATATCTTGCCCTCACAATCTTTCCCTGATCGCATTACAAGTTGTCCCAAGTGCAATACACCACAGACAAATTTGTGGCATGGAGTGTGGGGGTGTGTACATACGAAACGATTTTGGGGGATGGTACAGAAATATATTAAGGACCATTGGAAAACGAATCTCCCAATGACGCCTCAAGCGCTACTATTCCATCAGGCGCGGCCGCCAGAGGAAGAGGGTGCTCGAGGAGTAAGATCACCTCCCGTGTTGGTGCACACGATTTTACTGGTAGCTTTGAGATGCCTCCTGAGTCACTGGTTAGAGGCAGACACGCCGGGGTTAGAATTGATTGTGTCACGGCTGAAACAGTTATTGGTTCTTGAGAGGGTGGAGGTGGAAAGGCGGAAGGAAACGGGAACCAAGAAGCTATTTGATAAGTGGCAAGTATTTATAGAAACGCAATGTACAACAGCCGAAATAGCGGAATTGTTAGGCCTTTCCAGTACACAAAGTGGTACTGCACGCAGCTCTTGGCAGGCGTTTTAGGGAGGATGCAACTGTGAACCAGCTGGGGGAGAAAGGATGAGTGGAAACTCATTGATGATCTAGGTGGTGTTGGAGTTGGGGGAGTCATGTTTGTTTGGTCCATCTGAAGATCGACAATTATGCCATGTTTCTATGTTGGTGTGTTTATATGTTATGTTGAATTTAATTTAAAAGTTAATCCCATGACAGTTGAGTGCTGCGCACTCATGATGTAACTCTTGCGTGAAAAGTTTGTAAGAAAATGTGAAACTGACAATAAAAAGGATATTTTAAAAAAAAAAAGTACCCACTTTTTTCACCCTCAATATTGGAGTTGCTGCTCATTCTTTGGATTCCTGTTTATATATATATAGCTATATATAGCTATATATAGCTATAGATATATATATAGCTATATATAGATATATATAGATATGTCCATAACTACTAGGTTCCCCCCTTGTCGGCCGGAGGGTTTATGTGTAATTTTCCAACTTCAATAGTGTAGCAATCTCTTGTGATGTAAGGTTGTTATGATATTGGTATAGGCCTTTGTTAGCCCCCAGTTGTTCTATATCCTTCATTACCAGTTCAACGAACAGATCAATATTGTGTGTTTCTCCCAGTGGTGCAGATTTTGTGCTCTTTTACTTTAATTTAGTAAAGGGGCCCTCAACCAGCACCCCCTTGTTGTCCTTCAGGAGGTACATTAGATTTAGAAAATCAGGGTAATCCGTCTCTTCTATTCCCATTTCCACAGACTACTTAAGGTCATTGTTCTTATAAAATGTAACATATTAAAATTTTTGCGTGAACAGATTAAGATCCTTCATCCAATCAAACTTTTCAAACCGAGTTGTGGGGACATATGACAGTCCCTTTGTCAATAGTGTAATGTCTTCTGCTGTTAGGGTTTTTTGGGAAATATTAATAATTTGCATCTTATCGGTACTATTTTCTTGTTCCCTTTTATTCTTTAAGTAAGTGCCTGTAAGTTCTCTTGTTAATATTCTGGCTCATCATTGTTGTGTGGACCTTGTCTGTAAAGCATAACTGGTTGTCGGATAGTTGGTCCCTAAAAATCCCTATTGCCAGTATACCCTCTCCTTGGGCGTCTACCCCTTCTACGTTGTGGTACCCTATAGGAGGAACCCATTCTGGGGTTATTGTAACTGGGGCCCAAGTGTTGCTTCTCAGTGCCTTCTGAATCAGACTGTTCAATGTCTGAAGAAGATCTTTCCGAGTTTCAATCAGTTGCTGTTATGGCGCGGGGTGTGGACCCACTGGGCCGTACCACGTAGCGGGATAGCAGCTGGCCAAACAGGTATAATGCAATGTCTATAGTTCTGAAAGAGTACCTGAGGCAATGTAGACAGTAGTGGTGGTTTCAGGCTAAGATGAGGCTCCATCAGTAGACAGACACCCGGCAGGGTGCGACACAATAGATGCAGCGGAGGGCACAACACGACTCCAACTCTTGAAGGCACAGAGGCACGGTAGCATGGGATACAGGGTACAGGCAGCAGGATTGGGAAACACTGGGAACTGGAAAACACTAGGAGACTATTTGCAGGACAAACTTAAGAACCACAAAAAAGGCCATACTTACTAAGTGGGTGGGTGAAAACCTTACGACTAGCACATTATCCCTCCACGTATTACACATAGTACTGACATCCCATGTACTATTCACAGCACTGACCCCTATTCATCACACTTATTTATTTTCTATTACATTATCACACAGTTCTGACACTTCCATACATACACCAGAGGTGTAGCTAGGTTCTCCAGCACCCGGGGCAAAGATTCAGTTTGGCGCCCCCCCCCAACCTCTTTCCCGACATCTCCTTCCCCCTCGCCGTGTTTGTTTTCTCTACCAATCGACGTGTCATTTCTTTTTATGTAACGCGAGCATAAAAATATTTGTACATTTCACAAGCAATATGGTTCTATACACAACACCAGAACCAAGCTCAGTACATAAATACAGCCCCAGAACCAAGCTCAATGCATATATACAGCACCAGCACAAATACAGCTCAATTTAGTACAACCCCTGCCGTATAGGTATGTACGGCGTAAAAACTACAGCTGCCAGCATGGCCCAAACAATGATAAGGATATGCTGGGAGATGCTGTTTCACAAAAAATAAATCCTATCATAATCATCTCGCTGCAGATCATACAGTGACTACATTACTGATTAGAGGCAGAATAAACATTTACATTAAGTGACTCACCGGTGACGTCTCAGATTCTAGTTCTTTTTCTCCATCCGGTCCAGACCTCTATGATGAATTCTCCCGGTCACAGACCATTTCTGCAGTTTGCCACTCAGATGTCTTCAGCTTCTCACTTTTCCAACATTTCTGCACCTATAAATAAATATAAAGTTATCATTATACCACACACTACGCCCCTAAATATAATAGCGCCATACACTGCACCTCTAATTATAATAGCACCATACACCGTGTCCCACACACACACACACACTGTGCCCCCTGTAGATAGTGCCTGCCATAGAGCCCCTGTAGATAGTGCCCCCATACAGACCACCCCTGTATAGTGTCCCACAAATAACTCCCCCTATAGTGCTCTACAGATAGCCCACCCCTGTATATAGCCTCCTGTAGATATAGCCCACCCCTGTATATAGAGCTCTACAGATAGCCCAACCATGTATGTAGCCCCCTGTACATATAGTCCACCCCTGTATATAGTGCTCCACATATAGTCCACCCCTGTATATAGTGCTCCACTAGATAGTCCACCCCTGTATATAGTGCTCCACAGATAGCCCACCCTTGTATATAGCATATACAGGGGTGGGCTATCTGTGGAGCACTATATACAGGGGTGGACTATATGTACAAGGGAGCTATATACAGGGGTGGGCTTTCTGTGGAGCACTATAGGGGGAGCTATTTGTGGGATACTATATACAGGGGTGGGCTATATCTACAGGGGGACTATATACAGGTGTGGGCTATATCTACAGGGGGACCATATCTACAGGGGGACCATATCTACAGGGGGACCATATCTACAGGGCTGGGCTATACACAGGGCTGCTATATCTACAGGGGTGGGCTATACACAGGGGGGCTATATCTACAGAGGGGGGCTATATCTACAGAGGGGGGCTATATACAGGGGGAATATATCTACAGGGGGGCTATATCTACAGGGCTGGGCTATATACAGGGCGACTATATCTACAGGGGGGGCTATAAACTGGGGTGGGCTATCTATGGAGCACCATATACAGGGGTGGGCTATATCTACAGGGGGCTATATACTATATAGCCCCCCTGTAGCTATAGCCCACCCCTGTATATGGTGCTCTATAGACAGCCCACTCCAGTATATAGCCCCCCTGTAGATATAGTCGCCCAGTATATAGCCCAGCCCTGTAGGTATAGCCCCCCTGTAGATATATTCCCCCTGTATATAGCCCACCCCTGTATATAGCCCCCCCTCTGTAGATATAGCCCCCCTCTGTAGATATAGCCCCCCTGTAGATATATTCCCCCTCTGTAGATATAGCCCCCTGTAGATATATTCCCCTTCTGTAGATATAGCCCCTCTGTAGATATATTCCCCCTTTGTAGATATAGCCCCCCTGTAGATATATTCCCCCTGTATATAGCCCAGTCCTGTAGATATAGTTCCCCTGTAGATAGACACCCCCCGTAGACAAAGTCCCCCCCCCCATGTAGACAAAGTCCCCCCTCCCCCCGCAGATACAGCCACTCTTCTATTACATTAAAAAAAAATAATAAAAAAAAATAATATTCAAACTCACCTTATTCCCGCTCCCACGCCGTCCGGCAGCCATGGAGACCTGCTCTCTTCTGCGCAGGTCTCCAGGGGGTTGAACACAGCGTCTATGAAAGGCGCTGATTGGCTGGGCAGGATGACTTTCCCGGCCAGTCATTGAGCGCATTTCATCGACTGAAGCGTCACTGGTACAAAAGGTACCAGTTGCTTCATTCGTGGAGAGGCGCTGAATGGCCGGGCACGGAACGTGCCCGGTCATTCATTGCTTCTAATTGTACCTGTGTCCTTGCGACACAGGTACAATTATAGTGCAGGAGGAGGGGGCGCTGGTGCCCCCCTCTGAACTGCGCCCGGGGCACGTGCCCCGCCTGCCGCCCCTAGCTACGCCCCTGCATACACATTTCTTTTTTACCATACATTCACACCCTAGCACTACACTAACACTGACACTCATTTATCACACACTTGTGAGCACTTAGTTCGCCACTCCCCTCAAGACTAGTGGGAGTGGCTATCACTTTTTAATGCACCATCCTTCTGCAGCATTTTTGACCTGTCTGCGTCCTGCTGGGAACGGGTTTTCACCCACCCACTTAGTAAGTATGGCCTTTTTTGTGGATTTGAAGTTATCTATGTCCCATTTTTTTCTGCTGGTGTTTTTAAATTAGGACAAACTTAAGGTAACACAGCAACGCTCAGGCAATGATCGAGAGGGCAGAGCCCCTTTTATGGTCCAGAGGCATTCTGGGCTAATTGCAACTATTCTGCAAATGTGCGCATACTGGCCCTTTTAGGCCGTGCACGCGCGGGAGCGCGCACCCTGCGGGAGACAGTGTCTGGACCAGGAAGTGAGTGCCGGCGTCTTCCAGGAGGGAGATGCTGCTGGGAACTCGCTCGTCCATGGCCGCGGTCGTCAGAGGGTGTTAGGACGACGGTCCGCGGCCATAGACGTTGCACTTGCATTGGGCCCTCAAAATTAAAGGCTCTGTGTTCCTTAAATGCATGTAAGTTCCTTGTAAATTGTAGATGTTTTCTTTCCTTAATTGCTGTTTGTAACTTCGCTATTTGTCTGTTGCAGTTGGGCCTCCCTCCAAAAATGATGGTGAATTTGAACAGCAGATTTTTATTTTTTTCAATTTGTTACTTTAGTGCTAGTGATGATTTTTCTAAGGTTTTATTCTCTTGTTCTAATAAGAACCGCATAAATCGTATTGAGCTCGCTGTTGCTTCTGTTGCCCATTTTTCTAACAATTATGGTGTTCTAGCTCTTCTCGCTGGAATGATGTTGATTCTAAGACCCTTGGGGACTATATTTTGTTGTATATAGTTTCTAGGCTCTGAACTTCCCACCATGATCTAATATTGTCCTTATAAGTATTTGGGCATGCCCCCACGTGGCGGATTTCCTCCGCAACTGTCCGCATCAATGCCACACAGAATCTGAGTTGCAGATTCTGCGGCGGATCTGCCCAAAATGTGCAGTAAATTGATGCGGACTAGCTGCTGCGGACTGCGGGAAAAGTGCTTCCCTTCTCTCTATCAGTGCAGGATAGAGAGAAGGGACAGCACTTTCCCTAGTGAAAGTAAACAAATTTCATACTTACCGGCCGTTGTCTTGGTGACGCGTCCCTCTTTCGGCATCCAGCCCGACCTCCCTGGATGACGCGGCAGTCCATGTGACCGCTGCAGCCTGTGATTGGCTGCAGCCGTCACTTAGACTGAAACGTCATCCTGGGAAGCCGGACTGGAGACAGAAGCAGGGAGTTCTCGGTAAGTATGAACTTCTATTTTTTTACAGGTTGCTGTATATTGGGATCGGTAGTCACTGTCCAGGGGGCAGAAACAGTTAATGCCGATCGCTTAACTCTTTCAGCACCCTGGACAGTGACTATTTACTGACGTCTCCTAGCAACGCTCCCGTAATTACGGGAGCCCCATTGACTTCCTCAGTCTGGCTGTAGACCTAGAAATACATAGGTCCAGCCAGAATGAAGAAATGTCATGTCAAAAAAGCAAGACGTATCCGCACCACACATAACATGTGCATGACAGCTGCGGACTTCATTGCGGAATTTAGAATCTCCATTGGAGTCCGCAACCAGTCCGCCACTGGTCCGCAACAGACAGAGCATGCTGCGGACACCAAATTCCGCTCCGCAGCCTATGCTCCGCAGCGGAATTTTACGCATCGTCTAAACGAACACTGCTAAATAGAAGTGGAAGTCAATGGAGAAACGGCTCCGCTGCGGATTAACGCTGCGGAGTGTCCGCAGCGGAATTCATGTGCAATTCCGCTACGTGGGGCTTTAGCCTTAGACAGTGTATTGAATGCTGATTTCAGCGTTGGAGTGCTCGTAGAAGTCAAATTCATTCTATTCGAGAACACCTCCTCTGCATCGGTTAACCATTGTTGTGTATTTATATCTTTTGATAAAAAGCCTGCCATATTTTTCAATGTACATAATAGTAATATAGTTTAAGATTTTGTCACTGTTAGTTATATTCATTTCCTGTTAATTTTCCCTAGAACATATAATTTATTTCTCACTGAGTCTTTTACCCATTAGGGATGTATTTGTTTCTGGTTGCCACGTAACCGTTGATGTTCGGTTCGTTCAGTATGTCTGCATGAACTGACTAATGATAGAAATATATCAATAATCATTTCTGCAATTTCGGGTCCATTCATCCCTGCTAACAGTCTTAGTAAAAAGTAAGTTTGTTTCCAGTAAGGTATTAAGTGATCTTCTAAACCAAGTCCAACTCGTCAGGTCATTGATACAGATTGGTCAAATATTGTGCCAATATCTGACCAATCGGGTTACAATAAATGGGCTACTGCAAGATATATTTTACATATTACAGGGGTGCTCACTGTCATCTTTGTTGTATATAGTTGTAATTGAACAATAAAGGTATAATGATCATACTTTGATGACATCACTATATGCTGATGATCACACCCAAGAATTCGAGTTAGGCTTCGTTCACATCTGCGCTAGGGCTCCGTTCCGATGTTCCATCGGAGCTTTCTGTCGGAACAGAGCCCTGAGAGACACAAACGGAAACCATAGGTTTCAATGGTGATGGATGCAGTGCCAATGGTTTCCGTTTGTGTCCGTTGTGCAAGGGTTCCGTCGGAATCAATAGTGTAGTCAACTACAGTATTGATTCCGTCAAAAGGACAGAACCCTTGCACAATGGAGACAAACGGAAACCATTGGCACTGGATCCGTCACCATTGAAATCAATGGTGATGGAAACCTATGGTTTTCGTTTGTGTCTGTCAGGGCTCCGTCGGAAAGCTCAACGGAACGTCGGAACGGAACCGTAGCACAGATGTGAACGAAACCTAACTTGGATACCTGGGTAATTTTAAAGTGAACTATTGTTATAACTTTTGATGTGATAGATAACAGCTGGATCTTGTGTGTCAGAGACACGCACAACCCGCATGTCACCGAAGCCGTCAGTCCTGCTGACCTGACGGATTCAGGTTTCAGAGCGAGATACAGGAGACATAAAAGCTGTAGCTGAAAAAGTAAAAATAATTTTTTAATAAAAACAAATTACAAAGTTGCACTAAACACTAAAATACAGGGTGGGCCATTTATATGGATACACCTAAATTAAATGGGAATGGTTGGTGATATTAACTTCCTGTTTGTGGCACATTAGTATATGGGAGGGGGGAAACTTTTCAAGCTGGGTGTTGACCATGGCGGCCATTTTGAAGTTGGCCATTTTGTATTCAACTTTAGTTTTTTCAATGGGAAGAGGGTCATGTGACACATCAAACTTATCGAGAATTTCACAAGAAAAACAATGGTGTGCTTGGTTTTAACGTTACTTTATTCTTTCATGAGTTATTTATGTCATTATGGGTGTCAGGTCCGAGCATTCCTAGATGAACAGTTTCCTGGAAAGTGGATTGGTCGTCGTGGGCCAGTTGAATGTCCCCCTAGGTCTCCCGATCTGACCCCCTTAGACTTTTATCTTTGGGGTCATCTGAAGGCAATTTTCTATGCTGTGAAGATACGAGATGTGCAGCAACTGAAACTACGGATACTGGAAGCCTGTGCTAGCATTTCTTCTGCGGTGTTGCTATCAGTGTGTGAAGTGTGGGAGAAGAGGGTTGCATTGACAATCCAACACAATGTGCAGCACTTTGAACACATTTTATAAGTGGTCAGAAACTTGTAAATAACTCATGAAAGAATAAAGTAACAGTTAAAAACAAGCACTCCATTGTTTTTCTTGTGAAATTCTCGATAAGTTTGATGTGTCACATGACCCTCTTCCCATTGAAAAAACTAAAGTTGGATACAAAATGGCCACCATGGTCAACACCCAGCTTGAAAAGTTTCCTCCCTCCCATATACTAATGTGCCACAAACAGGAAGTTAATATCACCAACCATTCCCATTTTATTTAGGTGTATCCATATAAATGGCCCACCCTGTATATTGATTTATTTGTCTTTAAAGGGTTACATATCCATCAAGGTTCAAAGAACCTTTTGTCTCTTCAATCCTGTCTTCTTGCTCTCCATGATGCGTCAGATAAGGCTCGTCATCTCCAATAAGTTTTAGATGTTCCTACAAGTATTACAGGATGCCCAGCATTCTTGACCGATTTTGAATACTACTGAACTTGGATGCTCATCCTGCATATTCTGTGGCTCAAAACTAAACTGGTATATAATACTAAAGTATATGAAAGGGTGACAAAGTATTGTAGAGAAGTCCCCAAAGCTGACCCTATTATCCATTATACTATTCTGAGGCATTTGAGATTCTCTGTTGTACTGTATTGGAGTAGGTAAGAGCGGGTAAGAAGTAGTAAATCAAGACAATGTGAGACAGTCACAGCTTAATACAATGTGGTGTCAATGTTCATGGACAGAGCTCTGGAATTTGCAGCTTTATGTTCGTCCAGTAGGAGGCGAAAGTTCTATGTGAATTTTATCTCTGCTGTGAAAAATAAACCAAGCAAGACACCCAATAATAATTACATAATTACATCCTGTGCAGTTACCAAGGAACAATCCCTCTTAAGGGTATGTTCACACTTAGCGGATTAGCTGCAGATTTTCCCCAATAAGTTTTGCTGGGAGAAAAAATCTGCTAAAATAACGTTGATAAATTGACCTGTGGCATGTTTTTTTAATTAATGTCAATTCATGCTGGGGAATCGCTGCACCTTCGTTGCAGGTTTTCCCCACTAAATTAATGGGGAGGTAAAACAAATAGCAAATTTTGGTATTCACTCAGTGGAAAAGCTGCGATTCCGCCGCAAAAGTGGAAAATTAGATTTAAAAAAATGGTTTTTGGTTGAAATTTAATAAAAAATTACTACACTGTTACCATAGCAAAGTGTCCCTCTATTCTCTGTGCAGTCCGGACTCCTTGGATGATGTTTAATTTAATGTGGCTTCTGCAGCCAATCACAGGTTGCTGCGGTAACAAGGGCTGTAGCGTCATCACAGGAAGCCGGCTGCACAGAAAATAGAGAGACACGTCGGTATGGCAACGCCCAGGGGGTAAATATTGGCATTTTATTTCCAAATCTCTTTTCTGCAGCAGAGATTACGCCCAAAAATCTGCACCACAATTTTTGGTGTGATATGTAGGCCTGAATTCCCTGCGGGTCCTTGGTTGCATGTGCTGCGTACTTTAACGTGACGTGACCCTTATAGTGAGACCTGAAATGACTCTTGCCCCTTTCATGTAGAATTAATAACTCCTCACCAGCTCTTTGACAAACGTTTATTATAGGGATACTGCAGCAACCACGAGGAAGAGCTTCCCAGGAGGATGGGAGCAGTAGTGAAGTGCACGGTGTATGGCCTGAGGTATCTGTAGGAATCTCTACCTCTCCTCCCTCGCTCCTTCTCGGGCTGGCACAGTGACAGGGGGGCTGCACTATGGATGATGGTGGTGATAGTCTTTTCCCCCGTAGCAACTCCCGTGATGGTGGTAGTAGTATGTGTGCGCCTGGCAAGGTGGTATGTGGGGTGCCCTTGATGTTATGCAGTGCAGGGACCAGACGACACAGGGGATTTGAATAACTCACGTTTACTGAAGAACTTTATACAGTCTTCCAAAATGGAGGCACGTTATCTTCTGTCCACTTCAACAGTTGAGGGGAAGAAGGGACCAGTGGGTGACCAATGAGGGTTTCAATTGTCCAGCTATATCTAGAAATCATTCACTTTTCCAGCAGCGTGTGTAATAAATGAACTCACTTTTCTCAGTGATGAGGGTTGTAGTTGAGTGACTTGATAGACACTTCTTATATTAATTGTGGCGTGCGGCAGAACCGGTAACAGCGCCAGCAGGAGTTCTGAGGCCCAATATTATATAGACTTCTCCTCAGAAACAGACAGACAGCTTTTCAGCTAAATAATACTTGCTGTGGTGATGATAGAGATGATATGCTGGTTACAATCTCCTTACTGTTACTCCTCTTGCATTGGGCTGCAGGTGCTGAGACCTGTTGCCAGTTGAAAGGATTGTATTAATCTGCTGTGTCAGAGCAGCTAGCAGACATGTCTGTCTCCTCACAGACACGACCCGACTCCCCTGTGTAGACTGTGAGACAGAGTCAGAGTGAGGCTCTAGGGCTGTAGCCAGGCTCCACCCCCTTTTCAAACAATGCTAGATGTACAATGCACCCTCTAGTGCAGGGGTCAGGAACCTTTTTGGCTAAGAGAGCCGTAAACGCCACATATTTTGAAATATAATTCCGCGAGAGCCGTACAATATGTTTAAAGGGCCATTGACAGATCAATCGCTCCAATGTTCACTTAGTACAGCAAGGAATGCTCCTCCCTGCTGTATAAAGCCACAACTGGACTGAAACAATGGTAATTAGCAGTAAAAAAATTAAATAAATAACTTACATTGTGAGCTTGCGATGCATGACATCAGTCCAGCAGTCTGGCTTCTTCTTTTTCCTGCGCATGACTGGAAGCTGGCATTCTTCCCACCTGATGTTGAGAGAATGCCAGCTTTGAGGCATTCGCAGAAGAAAGAAGCTGGAATGTTGGACATGTCACACAACGCATTGTCAGTTATGTCAATTATCTATTTTATTATTTTACAGCGAATTATTGTTTAGGTCCAGCGGTGGCTTAGTGCAGCAGAGAGGAACACTCCTTTGTGTACTAAGTGACCGCTGGAGCAATTGTATCTGTCAGTGGCCCTTTTAAAAGTGTTGGTCTTACAGAAAATGAACAAAAAAGAGAGGCTCAGACCCATCTGGGAGACCTCCAGAGCTGTAATAAAGCGCTCAGAACAGATTTTTGCCCTGATAGTGGTCCTTTAAATCAGTTTCTTATGCCCACAAGAGATTAATTTAAAGCCCCCAAGAGTGTAATATGGGTGGCAGATGTTTTTTAAGGCCATATTTTTATTTTTTTTGGGGGGGGGGGGGCTATATTATGGATTATGTGGGATTATTTTCAGGGGTGAAGTGGGAAGGGGGGGTTGGTGGGACACACTGTATTACACAGCCCCTTTATTGATGCAGCTCACTGCTGCTGACCATGAGGCTGTGTAACAATTTCCATGTTATAATGTTCACCTTCAAAGCAGCAGCACAGCCAGGGGTTTCTGGAACGTCCAAGGGAGACACAAGGGAGGAGGCAGATGCCGCTTCACTAGGGGACGCAGGTGCGTGCTTGCAGACGGCGCGGCTATGCAGGGAGTTATGGGAAATGTAGTCCATGCTCCCTGCCGCTCACCACTGCCGCCAATGCTTATCAGGCCATCAAAGAACTACCGTATATGTCGGCGTATAAGACGACTGGGCGTATAAGACGACCCCCAACTTTTACCCTTAAAATATAGAATTTAAGATATACTCACCATTTCGTGCAGGAGCGCTTCACTATGGCCATCGGCGGCAGGACCCAGGACTCTCTGTCTCTTTGAACTCGCGCATGCGCAGATAGGCGAGGTACATGATGGGGTTAATTACTATTAATGTGAGGAACATGGAGGGTAAATTCATCGCACCTCGCGCCTCACATTGATAAGTGAATGAAAGCCGTGTTTATTTCAGTTTTTTACAGCGTACACATCATAAATGATGCAAAAACATTGTTGTCCGCGCCATTACTGAATGTGTGTATTTTATGTATTGAGACTTATTTTAATGTTTATTGTAAAAAAGGTGAAGGTGTATATTTTTTTAAAAATGTAACCATACTTTGTTTTTACTTTATTTTTAAACTTTAATGTACTGACATATATCAGATATGTGCCAGTACATTAGCCTGTGGACAGATAGCACACAGGCTGTTGTTAGGACATACTTGGGTATATCCTAACAACAAGAGATATGGTCAGACAGCCCTGGGGTCCGTCAATAGACCCTGGGCTGTCTGCCCATATATGGTATGGCCCTCGATCGCGTCACAGGAATTCCCTGTGATGCGATCCAGGGGCATCCCCCCTTCTCACTTTCCCCTGAATGCTGCAGTCAGCTGTGATCGCAGCATTCACGGGAATAACGGCGGAGATGAGAGGTTCTCTGATCTCCGGCGTTATAGAGCGGGGCTGCGGCTGTGTAATACAGCCATTGCCCCGCTCCTGACAGGAAGTGCGCGCGCGGTCAGCATGAGGAGATGCGGCCGGCGCTGCACTAATGAGCGGCAGTTCAGGCACTGAAGACAACATGGGGGTGCTTTGTAGCGCGCCCGCCATGTTCTGTCTTCAATGCCGCAGATCATTAGTGCAGCGCCGGCCGCATCACATGATGCTGACCCCGCGCGCATATGTCAGGACTCAGGAGCGGGGCTGTGGCTGAATTACACAGCCGCAGCCCCGCTCTCATAGTCATGTGTACTATACTGAGCTGTGCGGCTGCAACGTGCATCCCTCCCATAGACAGGTAGGAGCCCTGTCTGCGAGCCAGATACGGCCATCAAAAGAGCCATATCTGGCTCGCGAGCCATAGGTTCCCGACCCCTGCTCTAGTGGCTCCCCACTGATACCTTCATCCTTCTCTTCAGCTGGTGAACAGCACACTGTGTGAAAAATAATAAAGACATGTAAAACACATACAATGCATGACATACAAATAACAGGGAACCAGAAGGGTATCTTCTGGGATGCTGCAATACTAGTTCACAGATGAATGAATTTGAAATTATGCACACATTACAGAAATAGGCTGGAAACTGGGCTAAGAATCTAGCAAAACATAACGTAGGGGATCTGGGCTTTCATCCAGTGATGGTGCACAAGAGCCTTGTTCTCCAAATTGGTTGTAGACTATTCAGGTTTTTGTCAGCATTTCTTTTATTCAAATTCATGCCTGACAATACTTGACAGCACAATTTACCAGCTTGGCCTTCTAATAAGATATATATTAGAGTAGAAGGCTAAAATTAAAAACCTGCATGCAACAGGGGATATCACCACCCAAAGTGCCAGAAGGAAAAGTGCAGACAAGGTAAGTACAATGTCCCCCTTAGTTAACCGGGTTTTTTCTATCAGCCTATTCAACAGAAGTCAATGCCAAATTTACTATAATGGCTGCTGTGAGGCCTGTAGAGGGTGAAAGGGTTCCACATCAGGAAAACCTGCCACAAAAGTGCAAGGTTCCGCAACATCGGGTCCCCTGGGCTGGACGTCCCCCTATCACACATTGATGGCCCCTCCTATAGACAGACCATCAATGTCAAATCCCCCAAAAACCCTAAAAACATGGCTGAACTTACAGACCCTTATTGCACTATTCTAAATGAGTGGGCATTGTATGTGTCATGTACACAAAAGATTCAAAGGAAAATCGAGTGCCACCAGTCTGTACCCCAGTGGTGCCACACAGAGTATAAAAGGAAAAGTCCAAAATTCCTAATCAGTACAAACACTTCAAGAATTGATATGCCATGGCTACACACTGTGTAATGGGATATGATAGCAACGTTTCAACCGCTATACACAAAAGGAAAAATGGTTTTCTGATAAGGAGGTCGATATATGTCAGCGTGCCACATGCTTTTACTCTGGATTTTATTAAAAAATGCCTTTTAAACTGGATCTTGAGTATGAAATATGAGTATATGAAATAAAACTCCTTTCAATCTTGGGTAGTGAGATGTTTGCGCTATATGTTTTCCCACTTATATAGAAATCTTGCACGATGCAGATGATTTTATCATTGGCACATGGGGCTTTCAAATCTCTCAGCGTACGATCAGTAGGAGACTGACAGAGTGTCTGGACATATATTGACCGCTTCACATTTTTCCTTTCTTGTACAGCGTTGGTGAGTTACTTTAGTTGGAACTTTGCTTCCATATCCCATTCAGTATGTGCGCCATGTAGTTGCAGTAAATTTTCAGATGTCATTTTATAATCCTTTTAGTGCTATTTAATTTTCCAAATAAAACGGCATAATCAACTTGCATGCATAATGTCAGATGTAAAAGCCAAGTTCTTTCATTGTTGGTTAAAATATTTATGTTAATGAAATCAGTGACATTGTTGCATGCCATCTGTTATTCCTCATCAGTATCTTTGTATAGTATCTTGTCAGAAGTATCTTGTCAGCATTAAAAGCGACACTAAGGCTGGATTCTCACGAGCATGTTCGGTCCGCAAAGGACGGAACGTATTTCGGCCGCAAGTCCCGGGCCGAACACACTGGAGGGAGCCGGGCTCCTAGCATCATAGTTATGTACGACGCTAGGAGTCCCTGACTCTCCGTGGAACTACTGTCCCATACTGAAAACATGATTACAGTACGGGACAGTTGTCTCGCAACGAGGCAGGGACTCCTAGCGTCATAGATAACTATTATGCTAGGAGCCCGGCTCCCTGCAGTGTGTTCGGTCCGGGACTTGCAGCCGAAATACGTTCCTTTACGGACCAAACATGCTCGTGTGAATCCAGCCTCAATCTAGAAATCATGAGTACAAGAAACAGAGAAAACATTTATTTATCCCTCAGTGTGCAATACTTTCTACAAACTCCTGAGATAAAGTAGAACGAGTGCAGAATTCTGGGAAAACATTGGTCTATCTATCAATGACTAGAGATTGACTAAGGTGGGATTCTGCTCTCCTCTAGTGTAAAGGGGGTTTTACACTGGGCGATTATCAGGCAGCTCGTTGCCAATAATTGCCCGTGTACACACGGCAGCGATCAGCAGATGAACGAGCAAACACGCGATCATCTGCTGGTCGTATGGTTTTAAAAAAGTTAAATATTATCGTTGTCGGCAGCACATCTCCCTGTGTAAGCAACCGCTCATCCCCATCCATAGCTCTGTGTGACAAGAGCAAAAGAGCGCCGATCAACGATGTCTCGTTGATCGGTATTCGCTGCACCAGCCGATTATCGGCAGAAAGGGCCTTAAAGGGTAACTGAACGTTTAATAAACTTCTGACATATCATAGTGACATGTCAGAAGTTTTGATTGGTGTGGGTCCGAGCACTTGGACCCCCACCAATCGCTAAAACTAAGTAGCTGAAGCTCTCGTGTGAGCGCTCAGCCGCTTCATGTCTGTTTGGCTTTACCCGGAAATTAATGTATCGGAGTACGGACTCAATAGAAAGTCTATGAGCCCGTACACGATACATTTATTTCCAGAAAAAGCAGAATAGACACGAAGCGGCTGAACGCTTCAGCTGCTTAGTTTTAGCGATTGGTGGGGGTCTCCGTGCTCGGACTGCCACCAATCAAAACTACTGACATGTCACTATGATATGTCAGAAGTTTGTTAAACGTTAAGTTACACTTTAAGGATAAGTGCACACAGGGAAACTGCAGGGAATTCCGTCTGGAAAACAAATTGTGGTGCAAATTGCAACAAATTGTGGTGCAGTTTTTCGTGCAGAATGACTGCTGCAGAAATACTTAACACACGAGTGTTTTCATGGTGACGTGTATATCTGCTTTCGGCCTCCTGGGATGAAGCTGTAGTCCATGCGACCTTTGTTTGGCTGCAGCAGTCACATGGGATGAAACGTTATCCCAGGAGGCCAGGCTGTACTCAGAACAAAGGATCCTGTCGCTATGGCATCGGCCAGGGGTAAATATGAACCTTTCTATTATTTTCAAGCAAAAAAAGTAATAATAATTTTTTCTGAATTGCGATTTTTGCAGCTTTTCTGTCGCGGAAATCTTAACATTTGCCTATTTTTTGCGGGTTTTACCTCCGCATTGAATTCAAAACCTGTAACAGAAGTGTGATTCCGCAGTATAAATTGTCATGCTCTGGATTAAAAAACTGCACCGCAGTTGAATGGTTTCTCGGCGGATATTTTCCGCTGTGTGTGGATGAGGTTTGTTCAAATTTCATCCACACACCTTTATTTTGGAGCACGGTGTGTAACATGCTGGGAATTAAGCACCTAATGTTCTGTATTGCAACTTGTATTAGGAGAACAGGTTCTCTTCCATAAAGAACTATGGAGGAGATATATCAAAACTTGTGCAAAGGAAAAGTGGAAAAGTTGTCCATGGCAACCAATCAGTTTCCACCATTTTCAGAGGCCTTTTGGAAAATGAAAGCAGAAATCTAATTGGCTGCCATGGCTTTAAAAATAAATAAATAACGCAGCAACATTTGGTGATTGACGGAGGAGAGTGACAGAAAAAGTGAAGTGAGTTGGACAAGTAGGAGAGTGAAAGAGAAGTTAGTGCGTGGATTTTCCAAGTAGGGCGTGAGCCGTTGTTAAATAGCCGGGCAGGATGAGAGCTGCCAGATTGGACTGCCGGGTACGGTGTAAGCGATCAAGTTTCAATTATCCACCAAATAAACTTTTGTAATGCTATGCTGACTGGCACATCAGAACACTTCATATCACCGATCACAGGAAGTACAAAGATCCGCTGTGCCACAAGTTTAACTAGAGACTGAACCATAGCCAACAATGTGTCCAATTCTCATCAGTTATATTAGAAACCTCAAAGCATAGTGCCTATTTATTAGTAAAACCGTCAAGCTTATGTACCAAGGATTATAACCATGAAGATTGTGCCTCTGTTGGAGTAAAGTTCTGCTCAACATCTTATACCTATGTCGTCTGCAACGAGCTGGCTTTTTCCATTCTCCTGGCTACCTTGAAACTCAGTGGCTGTAGAGCAGCGACAGCGGGACAAGGTAGGACGGGGGTCAGGGGGCTCCGTTCTATAGATAGGTGCGGGTTCCAAAGGTGGAATCTTCATCTATTGGACATTTATGGCTTATCCTGTAGATATGCTATAAATGTCTGAGATGCGAATACCCCTTTAAGGGCAGGGAATAGTGGATAAATGAAACCCCAGGGAATCAGATCAAACAGACGACAAGCCACCAGAACAAATGACAGAAAAATCGTAGCCAGTCCCCATTATGTATGGATGGAATGGTGATGAGGATGGAAAAATAGTTTTTTGTTAATAATACAAGCACAGAAAAAACATCCTGTTGGATATAATTCAATGCATTTTTACCCTTACAGGAAGGAAACACAATGAAGTACTTCTACATGATGTCAACACCCTGCATTTATATATTCCAAATGGAAAGTCAAGCAATTGCTTAAAGGCTATGTACACCTTTTGAAGGAAATGTTTATTTTCCCTTTTCTTTATTTAATCAATGTGTTATATTTTTAAGCATTTTCAAATAGATTTTTATAAAAAAAAATTTTTTACTTTTACGATGCAGCTTCTATGTATCCTGTATACTTAGAAGCTGTATTGTTCTCTCTTATCCGATTCGGTCAGTACAGCTGAACTGACGCGTCGGCTGAGAGCGGGTCCTGTGTGTCACTGGCACACAGGATCCATCTAATATTTATTAAACAGTGTGTTGCCCATAGCAACCAGTCAAATTCGAGTGCAGAATTAAAAATTGAAAGCGGTGATCTCAAAGTTGTTTCACTTTTTATGTTAGATGCATTGAAGCAATAAAATAATAATTCCATAAGTGCACATATCCTAGCACTGCCCCTGCCTGTGGTGAACCGTTGCATATATTGTAGGAAATTGCAATTCCATATTACAATTTTATTATTGTAATTGCTTCCTTTCAAAAGTGGGAATGATTTTGGTAATACAGGAGATCATTCTCTGAATGAAAAGATAAGAGGGGCACTGTGGTGTGATTATCATTACAACTATATTTCTCTCCTGTGCTCTCTCTTTTCACATACCGTAATCGTACGGTAGCGTAGCAGCATCCGCATGCAGCTAAAACCACACCCACATGTGGTACTACTCGGCAGAACTATGTGGCCATTGGCCACTGTAAGTAAGCGTGGTATCGGCCACATGCAGACGCAGCTACATGGGATCGTACCCTAATACAGACTCAATACAATGCTGGCTCAATGTCTTTACAGAGCTTGAGCTGATTCGCATTCTAAGAACTATACAAGCATTGTACAGTAATCAGATGTAGAAAAAATGAACTACCCCACTGCAATATAGGAGCTAAGCTAGATGTGTTTGATAACTGTTTAACTGTCAACTGTTTCCAATGACAGCCAGCAGAAGTGTGAATGCAGCTCAGGACAATAATAAAGGCTGCAACTCCAGATCAATGCAAAATAAGTAAAGCAATGTATTTATAAATGTATTCAACATTTTATATTGATCTAAATATACTTTATTAATGTTTTCTCAAAGGGAATACACGTTAAAGAAACTGTTCAATGACAAAATCAGGAATGCTATTATATACACTATATGGGCAAAAGTATTGCGACACACCCAGGACTGATTCTAGCTTTTCTGCTGCCTGAGGCAAAAATTTAAATGGCTCCCCCATATCTTGATTGACAGCCCCCTGGCTGTTCTACATCACAAGCATCCTCCTCCAACTCTTGCGGATGCGGCGTTACCTTGTACTCCCCAGGCATGCGCTGTGCAGCGATGAAGCAGGGCAGAGTACACCTCGCTGCGCGGTGCGTGCCCAAGAAGTACAAGGCAATGGCGCATTCGAGAAAGTTGGAGGATACTGGTAGTGAAGTATAACAGCCAGGGAAAGGTCCATCAAGCATGGAAAGGTGGATTCAGAGGCACTGGATTCTGGAGCAGTGGAAACGTGTTTTGCGGAGTGACGAATCACACTTCTCTATCTGATAGTGTGATGGACGGGTCTAGGTTTGGTGAATGCCAAGAGAACGTTACCTGCCTGACTGCATTGTGCCAACTGTCGGTCGAGAAGGAATAATGCTATTGGGTTGTTTTTCATGGGTTGGCCAAGGCCCCTTAGTTCCAGTGAAGGGAAATCTTAATGCTTCAGCATACCAAGACATTTTAGACAATTGTATGCCTCCAACTTTGTAGGAACAGTTTGGGGAAGGCCCTTTTCTGTTCCAGCATGACTGTGCCCCAGTGCACAAAGCAAGGTCCCTAAAGAGATGGTTGGGTGAGTTTGTGGTAAAGAACTTCACTGGCCTGCACAGAGCCCTGACCTCAACTCCATCAAACGCCTCACGGATTAACTAGAATGGAGATTGCGAGTCACGCCATCACGTCCAACATCAGGTGTCTGACCTCACACATGCTTTTCTGGATGAATGGCCAAATATTCCCACAGAAAGTCTACAGTCTTGTAGAAAGCTTACCCAAAAGAGTGGAAGCTGTTCTAGCTGCAAAGGAGGGCCCAACTCCATATTAATGTCTATGTATTTAGAATAGGATGTCATAAAAGCTCCTGTAGGTGTAATGTATAGGTGTCCCAATACTTTTGTCCACGTTGTGCATGTGTGTGTTGATATAGTATAATGTTTGTTGGCTATTCTTTTTTTTTTTTTGCTTAATCAGCTACATTCTCAATAGTGGTTTAATTGGTGTTTGTGTAATGTCCACTCCTCTCTATTGACATCTATAGGTCATCAGGGACACTTAATGCATCCTTCATAATCCATTCTCCTTGTCTATATATCACGCAGCAGTATATTTGATTGATGCCTGACAAGAAATTAATGATTTTTACCTCTTTCCACAAAAAAAATGTCAAAGAGGAGTTAAATGATTCCACCCTTTAAATAAGTCTATCCGGAAGAAAACTATTTCAAAGAATATTTGTATTCAATATACATGTTAAATTTTGGTTAGTTGAGAAACGCTGAAAAGACGGCTTGGCAAGTAATTATTTATTTAAACATTACCATATGGAGGAAGTGAACTGTTACATAGTTCTCAAAATAATTGGCTTCCTCTCAGCTTCATTGCTCTTTGTTACAGTTTTCTCAGCAGGCTGAATCTTTTATTATGTTATTTAATTTTTAATGTATATAGATACATAGCTTGCCATACACTTTAGATAGCTGTTGGACAAACAACAGCTATCCCTCC